>NC_137619.1:7462302-7464802 GCF_963280865.1 Gymnoscopelus braueri | reverse complement strand
GGAAAACATACTGTGGCTGGATAATGATCTGTTCACCACCAAATAGTCTTTGATTGTTAATTCTGCACACGTAAACATTGCACATGTGCTTCTCCGTCTGATGATGCAATAGTTGATTTCATTGCAATGGTGTAGACCAGTGGTTCTCGAACTTTTTCATCTCAAAGACCCCCAAATTGAATGGAATTGGCCGCGGACCTCCATCTGAGAAGATTTTGGCAGGGACCCCCAGAAAATAAGTTTTATGTAAAGAAAAAAAATCCAAATTATTCAAACTTTTCTAAACATTTTCCATATTTTTCAAACATTTTCAAAAATAGCAGATCTACAAGCTCATAGTGCGGCATGAAGTGACGCGCTATGAGCTTGTAGATCTGCTATTTTTGAATAGATATGGTTAAAGTTGTTAAAATGATTGTGACGCTGTATTAACTCATTTTGCTGGGGACGCCCTGGTACCCCCCCCAAGGACCCCTGGGGGTCCCCGGACCACACTTTGAGAACCCATGATGTAGACAAGCACAAGAAATGAAGTGGTTTGACATTTTGTGGTCAGTATGGTCCGATGTTGCCTTGGCATATATATAACAGTCTGTAAGTGGGCTTTAACATTTTCCTTTCTAAAGATCCTGGGCCATGCATGCAGCCCATAGTCCAGGAGCCTATCTCCTGTTTCCATAGCGTGAGGCAGCTTGACGTACAAGTACACCCCCTGGACATGATGAGACTTAAAGGAGAATTTTGGACCAAGTTTTTCTAACCTTTTCTATGACGTTATGATATCTTAGGATGAATGGTACAGTAGAACATTATTTTTTGCTTTTTTATTTTTTCACGTTCATAGTGACAGAACACTGTCCAAAAAAAAAAAAAAAAAACAGAAGTCTCGCTAGACGAGATTGAAATCTCGAGATTTCAATCCCGTCTAGCGCGACTTCTGTTTTCTTTTTTTTCTTTTTTTTTGACAGTGTTCTGTCACAATGAACGTCAGATCAAAAAAAAAAAAAAAAAAAAAAAAGCTATTAAAATATGCGATCTAACGCAAGGCCTATCCGCGCACGTTTTAAGCTGTGGCGGTCCCGGGATCGAGTTATGAAATGTTTCTACTGTACCATTCATCCTAAGATATCATAACGTCATAGAAAAGGTAAGAAAAACTTAGTCCAAAATTCTCCTTTAAGCAAGGATTCATTGGTATAACTCTGCCATGGATTGAACCCTGACCTCCCAGCAAAAACAAAACAAAACAAAACAATAATAATAAGGAAAAGACTTTGCATGACCATAACAGCAGACTGAGTTCACTGAGCAATACTGCATGCTCAGTGACTGCTTATGGGAGTGAGGTGAGATCATGATGATTTATTCCCCAAAACAAAACAAAAGGACAATAGGAGATTATTATTAGCTTGGCGCGCAGGCCAAACTTAAGCAGGAAAGCAGAATGGCAGTCAGGAAGGTGTAGGTGAAAGGAAAGGAAACTGGAGCAAGTTGGGCGACTTCCTTCCTCGTACTTTCAGGTGTTACCAATGATACTAATTAAGCTTGTGTTCAAACAGTTGGGGAGAGACTATTTTCCCGGTGTTTCGCCCAGGTGGACAGGGTTTTGAGGTTGGGTTTAGGCATAATTTCTGTGAGGCTAGGGTTAGGGTTAGGCATAGTGTTTGTGAGGTTAGGGTTAGGGTTAGGGTTAGGTTTAGGCATAGTTTTAGTGAAGCTAAATGTTAGACGCAATCACGGCAAAACTCCAATGAAAGAGGTAGTCCCCAAACAGTTGGGGTGTAGATGTTGTGCATGTTGGCTCACATGTTGGCTCACTGGACAGGCTCTGCTACAGACTGAACAGAGCCTGTTCCAACACCTGTGAAGGAAGTCAGAAGTGGCCCAATTTCTTGCCAATATGGCTGCATTGCATATAGGGGGCCTATTGAAGTGAATTCACATCTCAACAGAACATCAACTGGTGGTTGAGGAGGTTGAAAGCCCTAGTTTATAGTACAGGTACTTAATTGTATACAATGGTGATGATGACACACAAAAATATACCCGATCTACAAGCTCACAGCCTGTCGCAGCGCGTTGCAAATCTGCTGTTTTCACTTTTGAAAGTTTTAATGACATACACCAGGGTTTAAGTGGCTAAGAATGGAAAGAGAACACACACACACACACACACACACACACACACACACACACACACACACACACACACACACACACACACACACACACACACACACACACACACACACACACACACACACACACACACACACACACACACACACACACACACAGACACACACAGATCGATAGATGCCTGCATTGAGACACAAAGCATGAAGACAAAGACGGATAGAGAAATAGTTTATGGCCATTTATCCATTTATAGGTGATAGAAGTATGTTCATATTTACTGACTGCATATTATACTGATATATTGTACATTATGTTAACTCAGTGAGTCTATCTATTGTATCTATCTATCTATCTATCTATC
>NC_137619.1:7404802-7459802 GCF_963280865.1 Gymnoscopelus braueri | reverse complement strand
ACTGATGTCAAAGTGTTGCTAGGTGGCCTGGGGCCAGTGTCAAGCTTGTGTGTGTGTGTGTGTGTGTGTGTGTGTGTGTGTGTGTGTGTGTGTGTCTCACACACACACACACACACACACACACACACACACACACACACACACACACACACACACACACACACACACACACACACACACACACACACGTGCGTATGACATGTGTTGCTGAACCTGTACCTACTGTACCAGCAGTGTGCTGTGCTCTTATGTGTCTAACCAGGGGCTACACACCAGTAATGTAAAGTAACTAAGTACATTTACTCAAGTACTGTACTTAAGTACAATTTCGAGGTACTTTTACTTTACCAGGGTATTTCCAATTGTCTAGACTTTTACTTTTACTCCACTACATTTTTTTGAAAACTTTAGTTACTACGTAGTTACTTTGCAGATATAGATATATTACATTATAAAACACACATTAACCACTTTAGCTCTATTTTATACGTAGGCTATTTGAAAATAGCCGATCTACAATACAAGCTCACAATGCGTCGCATCGCAACGCATTGTGAGCTTGTAGATCTGCTATTTTCAAACATCTGAGTACTTTTACTTTTGGTACTTTAAGTACATTTTTATGCCAATACTTTTGCACTTTTACTGAAGTAAATTTTGAATTCCGGACTTTTACTTGTAACAGAGTACTTCTACATTAATATATAATAATAAACTTTATTTATATAGCACTTTTCAAAAACAGGTTTACAAAGTGCTTAACAATACAAATACAATACATACACAGGGAATATAAAGGCAATTCAATGATGTAAAATGTAAAAACAAAGGAACCATACAAAAATAATAAGACCAAAAATAAGAGTGAAAGCAGAGAAATAGCTGACTATTCCTTCTAGCTAAAGGCCATTCTAAAGTAATGAGTTTTTAAAAGGTTTTTAAAAGTGGACACCGAAGTGGCCTGTCTAATTTGCAGGGGGAGTTGGTTCCACAGAAATGGAGCCCTAGCAGCGAATGCCCTGTCACCTTCTGTCACAAGGTTTGTCTTGCAGTATTGATACTTTTACTTAAGTACTTTTTCCACCACTGCTACACACTGCACTGTAGACAGACATTTGCTATAGCTTTTCATCAGCGTATATATAAACTGATCATCATTGTATATACACACTGCTGATGAAGGCTTTGCACACTTATTTTTGGAATATAGCTACAGTATTGCATTGGTTCTCAAAGTGGGGGTCTGGGGACCCCCAGGGGTACTTGAGGGTGTTCCAGGGGGTACCCAGAAAAATGTGTAAATATAGCATCAGAATAATTATGACCTTTTATACTTTGGCTATTCAAAAATAGCAGATATACAAGCTCATAGGGCGGCACCGAGTGCCGCGCTATGAGCTTGTATATCTGATATTTTTGAAAAATCTTGAAAATGTGTGCAAATCTTTGAATATATATTTTTTAAAGCGAACATTTGTAACTCAAATCTTTGCTTCTGGGGGGTCCCTGGAACAAAATATTTTTAGATGGGGGTCCGCGGCCAAATACATATCATTTTGGGGGTCCTTGGCATGAAAAAGTTTGAGAACCACTACAGTATTGTCAGTTTTATGTCCTGTCCCAAAGAGGCAATTTGCAACTGTGTCTCTGCGTGGGAGGGAGCTACCAAACCTCCACACCACACAGTCCCCAAGACGGAATCCCCCTGCTCAGCGCCAGGGGAGATGTTGCACTTATGAGCTTTAGTCAGCACTGTTGTCACCCAGAAGGTGTTCTACCCGACTCCAGTGGTGGAAAGCAACTAAGTACATTTACTCAAGTACTGTACTTAAGTAACATTTTGAGGCTTTTTTACTTTACTGGAGTACTTCCGATTTCCAGTACTTCTACTCCACTACATCTCAGAGGCAAATATTATACTTTTACTCCACTACAATTATTTGAAAAATTTAGTTACTGGTTACTTTGTAGATTTTGATTATTATTACAAAACATACATTAACCACTTCAGCCCTATATACATTTCGGCCATTTGAAAATAGCCGATCTACAAGCTCACAATGCGTCGCATTGTGAGCTTGTAGATCGGCTATTTTCGAAAGATTTGAAAACTTGTGAAATGGGACATTCTGCATGATGAATATGTTTACTTTTCTACTTTAAGTACATTTTGATACCAATACTTTTGTACTCTTACGCAAGTACATTTTTAATTCCGGACTTTTACTTGTAACAGAGTATTTCTACTTTGCAGTATTAATACTTTTACTTAAGTGAAACATGTAAGTACTTTTTCCACCACCGGTACTAGCTAACATCTCGAAGTTGCAACGCTCGCTTTTGCTTTAGTATTCTCTCTTCGATGAGGGTCTGATGAGAGTTGGCAGTCTACAGAGAGAGAGAGAGAGAGAGAGAGAGAGAGAGAGAGAGAGAGAGAGAGAGAGAGAGAGAGAGAGAGAGAGAGAGAGGGGGGCACTGGGTTTAGTGTGTAATAATTGTCTTGTGAACAACAGAGTGCCAGGGAACGAGTAGCGTATACAGCACAGCGCAGGGCGGGAGGGGAGTGATGTCTAACAGGGAGTGATGTCTAACAGGCCTAAATTGAATCCCAGCATCCGCTGAGGGGATCTCAGACCATGAGGGCACATTGAATTAGGGTGCCAGGATCACTTTAATGGCCCTCGCTCAGATTTGATGGCGGTGTGGGATTGAAGATGGAGAAAAAAAAGCGTCCCTCGTGTGATTCTCTCCAGCTCTCACCACTATTGTCTTCTTCTTCACAGTAAAATCCTCGCTTTTACTTTAACGCATTTGTAACTCAGAGAATGAAATCCCTGAAACACTGAGAGTTGGTCCACTTGGTCACACTTTGTTGTTCACTCTCAGTGAGTTTCATGAACCGTGTTCTTTCATGGCCTCGCATTGTCTTGTTGTTGCTCCCCTCTTTGGTTTGCTCTCTGTAGAGTCTTTTTTAGTGAGGAGTAGAAAAACGTTTTAATGGCATCCACATGTTTTTGAAGGATGTACACAGTCAGGGAAAGCAGTCAACACACACACACACACACACACACACACACACACACACACACACACACACACACACACACACACACACACACACACACACACACACACACACACACACACACACACACACACACACACACACACACACACAATAGCAGTGGTGCAAAGTAACTAAGTACATTTACTCAAGTACTGTAAAAGTACAATGATGAGGTACTTTTACTCCACTACATCTCAGAGGCAAATATTGTACTTTTACTCCACAACAATTATTTGAAAACTTTAGTTAGTTACTTAGCAGATATACATTATTACATTATGAAACATGCATCACACAATGATACATTAACCACTTTATTTGAAAATAGCAGATCTACAAGCTCACAACGCGTCACATCGTAACGCGTTGTGAGCTTGTAGATCTGCTATCTTCAAATATTTTAGTACTTTTACTTTTGGTACTTTAAGTACATTTTGATACCAATACTTTTGTACTTTTACTCAAGTAACATTTTGAACACAGGCCTTTTACTTGTAACAGAGTATTTTTTATATTGTGGTATTGCTACTTTTACTTAAGTAAAATATCTGAGTACTTCTTCCACCACTGACACACACACACACACACACACACACACACACACACACACACACACACACACACACACACACACACACACACACACACACACACACACACACACACACACAGAAAGAGATGCAAGCGTTTCATGCGCGAGTTAAGGGTTAAGGAACTTGCTGCGGCAAGTTTGAGCCAGTGGATCTCTCACACAGATACCCACATTGAAAGATTACTTTCCAGGTCACACTTGTACAGTAGTGTGTGTGTGTGTGTGTGTGTGTGTGTGTGTGTGTGTGTGTGTGTGTGTGTGTGTCTGTGTGTCTGTGTGTCTGTGTGTGTGTGTGTGTGTGTGTGTGTGTGTGTGTGTGTGTGTGTGTGTGTGTGTGTGTGTGTGTGTGTGTCTGTGTCTGTGTCTGTGTGTGTGTGTGTGTGTGTGTGTCTGTGTGTGTGTCTGTGTCTGTGTCTGTGTCTGTGTCTGTGTCTGTGTGTTTGTGTGTGTGTGTGTGTGTGTGTGTGTGTGTGTGTGTGTGATGAAAATGACTGGTCCTATTTGAAGGCAGGTTTGTTTACATTCTTGCACGATGGTGGCAGAAGCTCCTCCCCCTTCCGTGAAGCATGCAAATAAAGAAAATAATAAATGACCTTCCTTCTTTCCTCAAGTCCTTTCCTTTCTGCCTCTTCATATAGCCTCCCTCTCCTTTTTTAATAACTACTTAGTAAAATAATTTAAAATCATCATCTAACTCTGAGACGTGTCCAGATGGAACCAAATGGACCCTCACGGGTCCATTTGGTTCCATCTGGACACCTCTCAGAGTTAAATTCATAATCAGGATCATACAATTTACAATTTAGGCATTTAGCAGACGCTTAATTTAGAGCGATTTACAGTAAGTAAGGACAACACAAGATTATACATCAAATGCATAGAAACAGACAGTAATCTAATAGTAAAGTATTACATATAAGTAAACCAAGAACCTATCATCAGCCTGTACATTGAGGAAACTATACACACTGTAGGATACCAGGTCAACAATGACCTGGCATCATGACGTGTGTGTGTGTGTGTGTGTGTGTGTGTGTGTGTGTGTGTGTGTGTGTGTGTGTGTGTGTGTGTGTGTGTGTGTGTGTGTGTGTGTGTGTGTGTGTGTGTGTGTGTGTGACGTGCATGCACGCGTGCGTGTGTGTGTGTGTGTCTGTCACTGTCAGCCCTGTTGTCCGTCTGGTTGGCTGACACGGCTGTCACTCACTGTGACTGATCCTGCTGCAGCTCCTGTGTGTTCACAGTGAATCACCTCAGACACAGAGGCTCTCTGGCTAATAGAGTGGAACAGAATGGAAGACATGTCGCTACACAGTGGAGCCTAATCACACGCTTTGTTCAGACTAAATGGTAAAAATAGACACCACCCCCCCCGCCTCCCCACTCAACATGCGCGCACGGTGCACCCGCACACACACACACACACACACACACACACACACACACACACACACACACACACACACACACACACACACACACACACACACACACACACACCACACAAACACACGCACGCACGCACGCACGCACGCACAAACGCACAAACGCACTCGCGTACACACATGTGCACACGCACGCACGCACGCACGCACGCACGCACGCACGCACGCACGCACGCACGCACGCACGCACGCACGCACGCACGCACGCACACACACACACACACACACACACTCACTCACTCACTCACTCACTCACTCACTCACTCACTCACTCACTCACTCACTCACTCACTCACTCTCTCTCTCTCTGATTCCTTTTCTCCGCCATCCAACTCTAACCCCTCATTCCTTCTTCTTCTTCTTCCTCTCTCATCCCCCTTTCTCTCTCTCTCTCTCTCTCTCTCTCTCTCTCTCTCTCTCTCTCTCTCTCTCCCCTCTCTTTCTCTGCCACCCCCCCCCCCCTCTCTCCCTCTCTCTCTCCCTGCTGTTAGCAGCATAGTGTACACTACAGTGGTTGTTACCTCATGCAGAAAGTCACATGTCTCTCTGATTAGAGACAAAAGTGACTTAAAGGAAGGAGAGCCAAGATGGCAGCCAGACAGGCTGGGTGACAGTGTTCATTTTATTGACTAAGACTAAAAGACTAAGACTACAAATATTTTGATATTTAGTCGACTAAAACAGGACCAAAACTAAATGGTGTGTTATTCAAAAGACTAAGACTGAGACTAAATCAGAATTTGCTGTCAAAATTAACACTGCTGGGTGATTAGCAACAAGACCCCCCCCCCCCTCCTCTCTCAGAGGTGTGACTATATTATTGTAATTTTCAAGAATTTAGTTAGAGCACAAATATAAATATGATGAGGAGATGTGTTCAGAAATGTGTGTGGGACTATGAAGGTGTACTTTTTCCCCCCTAGAAATCATGTGTGTTGCTCTCAATCAGTGGTCCTTGAGGGGGTTCCAGGTGGTCCCCAGCTAAAGGATGGAGTTGGTAACCAAATGGACCCTTAGAGATCTTTAACTCTTGAGAGTGTGAAATGAAACCAAATATTTGGTTTCATCTTACGCTCTCAAGACTTAACTTATTGTTAAACATCTGCGTTACTTAATTTACAAGAAGTATTATATACACAATTAGAGAATGCAGAAGAAATATTCTAAGACTTGGGTCTGACAGTCTAAATCTCATCAAACGGTGGTCCGTGGCTCAAATGCCAAATAAATAATGGACCTTGATATGAAAAGGGTTGAAAACCACTGCTCTAATTCAATTTCATGAGGGGTTGTATTGTAGGCTGTGATTGTCTTCTTGAATGAACTAATGTAGCAATTTTCATATGAATGAGTGGTTAAAAATATCCATCTCTTTCTCTTTTTCTCTCTCTCTCTCCCCCTCTCTCTCTCTCTCCCTCTCTCTCTCTCTCTCTCTCTCTCATCCTGGCGGTTGTTTGTTCCAGCGTCCTCCTCCCTCCTCTCTGTGTGTTTTTTCTTCCCCTTTAAGATCTCTACCTCTGTCTCAGCCACTCATTTGCCAGATCAAAATGGCTCTGTGTGTGTGTTGCATGAAGGCAGAGGAAAGAAGGAAGGAATGCGTGGGAGAGAGAGAGACGGAGAGAGAGAGAGAGAGAGAGAGAGAGAGAGAGAGAGAGATGTTGTTGGGGGAAGAAACAGAAAGGGACAAGAGGGAGGGGGCAGGATGCAGAACGGAGAGGAGAGGAGCTTGTCTTTATGATGTCACATCTCGTAGGAGTGGAAACCTTCTATATCCAATGTCCTTCTATTTTCATTATCCCAGATAACTGAGTGCCGCACTATGAGCTTGCAAATCTGCTATTTTCTTTTTAACCCTTAAAGACCGGGAACGCATCTGTGTCATTTTAAGGTTTCTTTGGCTATTCAAAAATAGCAGATCTACAAGCTCATAGTGCGGCACCGAGTGCCGCGCTATGAGCTTGTAGATCTGCTATTTATTTTAGAAAAATCGTGTCCCTGGAACAAAATATTTTTAGATGGGAGGGGGTCCGCGGACAAATACATATTATTTTGGGGGTCCTTGACACAAAAAGTTTGAAAACCATTGATAATAATGAGCAACATAAGTTAAAAAAAATTATAAAAAAAAACTTTAGGAAAAAAAAAATTTAGGATTTACAAGACATTTGTAAAATGTTAAGTTTTTTTTTGTGGATTTGTAAAAAGATTTGAGTTAAAAACTTTCGCTTAAAAAAATTATATATATATTCAACCTAAAGATTTGCACACATTTTCACAATTTAAAAAAATATAGCAGATCTACAAGCTCGTAGCGCGGCACTCGGTCACAGGGTCTCTCCAGCTCTTTAGTAAACAGAATATAGTACATTTTCAGGTAGGTGACACATTTTAAGCCAATCAGGAGAGAGCACTGAAAATGCATTTTCTGTTTAATAAAGAGCTGGAGAGACATGAGAGACTCCTTTTACTGAACAAACACTCTATAGCAATGAGTACTATCAGAATATAGAGCTATTTAACACTTATTTTAACCAAAGTAAATCACTTAGCCTACACCTTTAACTAAAAACCTTTGATTTTGGGGGGTCCCTGCTCCCTGGAACAACATATTTTGAGATGGGGGTCCGCGGCCAAATACATATAATTTTGGGGGTCCTTGACAAGAAACAGGTTGAGAACCACTGATTATAGCAACATACGTTTTGAAAAAAAAAAAAGACATTTGTATAATCCCCAGAAGCAAAGATTTGAGTTACAAATGTTAAAAAATATATATTCAAGGATTTGCACACATTTTCACGATTTTTCAAAAATAGCAGATATACGACCGCATAGCACGGCACCGAGCGCGCTATGAGCCAAATAGCCAAAGAACTCTAAAACTGACACAGATGCGTTCCCGGTCTTAATGGGTTAAAATAGTGACAATAGCCATTTTCACTACTTTCGTGTCTACAGAGAGATGGGGAATTATTTCATTTTATTTATTAAATGACCACTTTCAACCTCACGTCCATATTTTGGGCATGGCATATCGGCGAAGATTTTTTTTTATTTTTATTTTTTTATGTGAAAGTATCAGAGCTTTATGCTTTGCTTTCTGTTCTAATTTAGGGTTAGGTCAGGTGGAGAGAGTCACTCGCTGACTTCCTCTGTGGAAGATGTCACGCCGTGTGTGTGTGTGTGTGTGTGTGTGTGTGTGTGTGTGTGTGTGTGTGTGTGTGTGTGTGTGTGTGTGTGTGTGTGTGTGTGTGTGTGTGTGTGTGTGTGTGTGTGTGTGTATGTGAGAGAGACTGAGCGCCCCCCCCTCTCCCATTTCCCCCTTGAGTTGGTCTGGTGTTCTGGTGTGTGACATTACAAATAGATTGTTTCTATAAAAGGTCATTGTCATGAAAGCCTCTCCTCCAGATCAAAAAGCCAGCGGCCATTAAAAATGGTTGTGGGACCCCCAGGTTCCCCAAGCAAACTTCATATGCCCCACCCCCCGGCCCCCCCCTCCCCCGCTGTTCTGTCCTTTAACATCAGACCTTCATTATTTTCTTCTCTGTCTCCTCTTTCTCTCTCTCCTCCCTCATAGTGCTGTGTTCAGTCATGTCAGAGATGCTCTCATGCAGGCGGGGGGGGGGGGGGGTATGTTTATTATTGTTAAATACAGTATGTGTCCCTTCCCTTTCTCCCTCCGGCTGTGTTTCATTTGACAATGAAGCCTTTTGTCCGATTAATAAATGAACCACTTTTTCACCCTGCCATCCCTATTTTTGGGCATGCCATTATACTGTAGGCTGAAGTTTTCATAAATAGCGAATATTGGAGATCTACAAGCTCACAGCGGTGCATTGTGATGCGATTGTAGACAGACAGACATACAGACCTTTCTTGATCCCAAGGGAAATTCAGTCGTCATAGCAGTATGCTGCTGGGTGTAGTTTAACCTATATATCAATACATAATTCTTCAGTAAATGTATGTTGTTGTTTTTTTATTAATAATTGTATTTAAAGGTAGGGTAAGTGATATTTTTGGGTTAAAACAAAAATTATTTTGTTAAAAGGTTAAAGCACTATAGTAATCATTGCTATAGAGTGTTTGTTGAGTAACAGGAGTCTCCCCGTATCTTCAGCTCTTTAATAAACAGAAAATACATTTTCCGGTAGGTGTCAAAATCTCAGCCAATCAGGAGAAAGTACCAATTTTTAAGCTTCATTTCTTAGTGTCCTCACTTCCAATTTCACTTGTTTAATCTATATCCTGATTGAGTTCTCTGCCCTGATTGGATAAAATTGGAAATGAAACTGAAACTGAAACGAAAATGCATTTTCTGTTTTATAAAGAGCTGGAGAGACAAGGAGACTCCTTTTACTGAACAAACACTCTATAGCAATGAGTACTATCAGAATATAGAGCTATTTAACACTTATTTTAACCAAAGAAAATCACTTACCCTACCTTTAAGTATAAAGTACGATATTTGCCTCTGAGATGTAGGGGAGTAGAAGGATAGTATTTTTTCTTTACTTAAATACTCGAGTACAGAAAAAAGTGCATTACTTGAGTAATGCCCCAACAGCAAGACTCTGAACAAGATGTTTGCTAGCAACTCTATCAGCTGCTGGTTTGTGGTGAGCTGCAACCAGTTATAATATATGGGCTGCAACAGGTGTGTAGATGTAGCTTCCCCTGTTCCACAACAGTGGTTCTCAAACTTTCTCTACTACTACATGCAAATGTATCCATTTGTAACTCTGAGAGAGTACAATGTAGCCAAATGGACCATTTACTGTTTTACACCAGTTGTTTTTATCTGTTTTCTTTTCTTCTCCTTTTGTTTGGCTTTAATATTCTAAACTCTCTCAGGCCAGATCAAACCATTATGTAGAGAGCTAACTGCAACTTGTTTTTTTTTAATTGGCGGGTATATTGCTAATGAATTTGCAGATGCAAATTAGCTACAAACCGTAGCTAACTCTGACCAAACAGTTCTGTTGTAGGTGACTCCTGTTAAATTGGCCATTGTTAGTATTGAAAATATATTACATCATACAAGATTTTTGTATTCCATAACCTGGTCGTATTTCATCACCGTCTGTCAGCCATAGCTGCAGGCATTGTTTGTGTGTGTGTGTGTGTGTGTGTGTGTGTGTGTGTGTGTGTGTGTGTGTGTGTGTGTGTGTGTGTGTGTGTGTGTGTGTGTGTGTGTGTGAGAGTGTGAGTGTGTGTGTGTGACTTTTACTGACTACAAATTCTTATATTCTGTGGTAGATGTACAGAGATCTACTTTTCTCCTCCATATTCAGTCCCATATTTCGTACATCCTTTCTGATTTATTCCATCATATTTCCCAATAATACAGACCTTCCTCCACTCATTTGGTGCAGGTACTGTACATACTGAATGACATCCAAATTTAACCACACAAACCACTATTCTGCGGTGAACATTTGGCAGAAACAGCATCACATCGTGACAACTGAGCTTAGGTCTTTTCGGTGACCAGATTTGGTGTAGAGGGAAAAAAAGGAGAGGGCCTTGTATAGACCCCTGGGGGACCGATCACCTCAGGATATAGGGCTTAAGTGGTTAAAGACCGTGCTGGTGTTACTACGTGTCTTTGTGCATTGTCAACATCGGCTACATCGGTCATAAACCTCCACCCGCCCCAAATGCTTCATTTTTAGATATCATATTTGTGTACATTTTTTCCATTTTCAATAAACTGTACAGAATGTACCTGATGAGGGGGAGTCCCTGGAACAAAATATTTTGAGATGGGGTTCCACGGCCAAATACATATAATTTTGGGGGTCCTTGACATGAAAAGGTTTTGTTCCAGGGAGTCAGGGACCCCCAGAAGCAAAGATTTGAGTTAACAATCTAGTTTTTAAAATATATATATATTCAAAGATTTGCACAAATTTTCACGATAAAATAAAAATAGCAGATCTACAAGCTCATAAAATAATGGTTATAGGCTATAGCTAAAAATCTAAAATGACACAGATGCCTAGTCTAGTGGAGTGTCTTTCCACACTGTTTCAACAGGAATGGCAGTGAATGACATTCACATGTTCAAATGTTGACCCACCTTGAAATTCAGCAGCATGTGACGTACAGTACAGAGTACAGTAGGCTATACAGCAGAGCAGTATGTATGACCAAAGCATAGAGGTTGTTTGTAGTGTTGGCCAGTAGAGGGAACTGTTGAGCTGAAGATCCCCTCTCTCCTCTAGGGTTCATCACATGTGCCTCTCACATGGACACTGGTGATGACAGAATAAGAATAAATTATTACTATTATCAAGAAGAGCTGTGTATGGCTAGAATTGAGGGCTTGTTCTATAGCCATAGAACAAGCCCTCAATTTGTGAATTCAGAGCAGGCTTTAGTTTTAGTGTGGTGGTCACCTCACTGATATCACAGGGGAGGGCCGTTAGCTGACCCGTTATATAACACCATGCACATCTGTTGTGAACTCTGTCTGAACTCTATGGTGGACTATTGGGAGTGACAAACGTGATCATGCTCCTCATGTATATATCGTTCTCACAGCAGATGAGTCTAGGCCAGCTCCTACCTTTTAAAATACAAAATGACTGCTTTATTGTTAGGGTTGTTATCTATGGTTGGTATGGAGTAGACTAATGGTTTAAAAACCTCCCAGTCTTTCATTGAAATGCATGTGAGCTACATTTCAGTAGTGACTGAGAGTTAAAGGCCAAATCCTTCCTTAACTACTTGTTAAAGAACACACACTAAATCTAGTGTTCCTATTCTGGGGGATGGATGGCATTTTTTTTTCAGTTTTCACTCTTTTTGAACATTTTTGAAAATAATCGCCTATATTGGACATGCCCAAAATTAGGGAAGCGTAGGTTATAGAATAGATAATCCCCACTGTTTTGGGGTGTTTTTTTGTCACAATATATGTATGCACATATAGGTGATATTCGTCTTCTGCTTTTTACCCATCCTTTAACAACTAGTAACAGTGAGCAGCCATTTGCTCAGGGAGCCGGCGCCCGGGGAGCAATTAGGGGTTGAGAGTCTTGCTCCGGGACACACATCGATACATTGCTGGCCTGGCCTGGAATCGTTCCTTGAACAACCAGGGGCTCTGGCTCCCCAGGCGGGCTCACTAAACCACTCAGCTATGGCCACCCCAGCTTGAAAGTGGTTAAATAATTGAGCCTCTTTAACTAGGCCAATATCAGTAAGCCTTTTTGGCACTCAGCGACCATTGGCATCATTGTACTGCTTCATGGCTACCAGCATCAAGGACTGACCCATGCAGTCCATCGGTCTTCGGCGTGTTGGAAGGATGAATATGCGTACCACCTCTGGTACTCAGCCACCTGTTATTTCCTTCTGAGGGGGTTAGCCATGATAGCCACCAGCTTCTTCATTGTAACTCACCTCCGCCATGACCTCCACACCATCCTGGCACCAACAACAGAGCCAGCCTTCTTTGCGAGCTTGTCAGTCTGTTCCTGTCCCTTTTGTCCCTTTTGTTGATGTACCCCCCCCCCCCCAAGTAAGCAAGCAATTGCAGAGAAGAGGATGCTGGCCACAACAGAATAGTAGAACATCTGCTGCAGGCAGCATCCTGTTACACACACAAAAGGACCCGAGCCTCCTCAGGAAGGGCCAGTTTGCTCTGGCCCTTCCTGTAGCCCTCCCTTCCTCAGCGTTTGTCAGGCCAGTTCAGCTTGTCGTTCAGGTGTATACGCCCAGGAACTTGTAGGTGGTCCACGAACTCCACTGACTCCCCATGAATGTTTGCTGCTGGGGGCCTTGGCCTTGGTCCTCCTTGGTCTTGCTTGCATTGAGGCGAAGGTGGATGTCATCGCTCCACCTCACAAAGCTCTCCACGGCGTTGTGCTTGTCTGTGTTGTTGTTGTTGTCATTCATAACGCAGCTGATAATGAGTGTCGTCTGAGAACTTCTGAAGGTGACACGTGTCGGAGTTGAAGCAGAAGTCGGACGTGTTAAGGGGTGAACAAGAAGGTTGAATGATAGCACAATGCCCTCGGGAGCAACCTGCACTGGTCATCACCAGCACATTTGACAGCCCTGCAGTCTGACGTATTGCGGTCTGCAAGTGAAGTAGTCTGTGTGATCCAGGCCAGGAAGCCATGTCCCAGCTGCATCGCAGAGAGCGATCACAGCTATAGCCGGTGTGGTGGTTGGATGGTGATGACGGCACTGGAAAAGTCAAAGGACAAAATCCTCCCAGGTCTGGGGCCCTTGAATTGAGGGAAATAAAAAAGTCATATGAAATTGGGGGTCCTTAACTCCTTGACATGATTCAAGGATCCCCAATTTCATATGACTTTTTATTTTTATTTTATTGGGCCTAAGGCTTGAATAAAAATGATTAGCGTAACACTGAATGGTCTGATACAGGGTGGGCGGTCGGAGTTACCGGTATATTGATTTCCAAAAAGAACAGATCTACAAGCTTAACAACTTATCGTGTAGCAACGTGTTGTTAGCTTGCAGTGGTGTAAAGTAACTAAGTACATTTACTCAAGTACTGTACTTAAGTAACATTTTGACTTTGAGGTATTTTTTACTTTACTGGAGTATTTCCAGTTCTCAGTACTTTTACTTCTACTCCACTACATCTCAGAGGCAAATATTTTACTTTTACTCCACTGCAATTATTTGAAAACTTTAGTTACTAGTTACTTTGTAGATTTTTATTATTATTACAAAACCCACATTAACCACTTCAACCCTATATACATTTCAGCCATTTGAAAATAGCCGATCTACAAGCTCACAGTGCGTCGCATTGTGAGCTTGTAGAGCTGCTATTTTTAAAAGATTTTTATACAATTTATACATTTGAAAACTTGTGAAATGGGACATTCTGCATAATGAGTAGGCTACTTTTTTACTTTTGGTACCTTATTTAAGCACATTTTGATACCAATACTTTTGAAAATTCCAGACTTTCTACTTAATTAAGTATACTTCATTTTTTATTTTTTATTTAGTACTTTTTTTCCACCACTGTCTACTACAAGCTTAAAGGAGAATTTTGGACTAAAGTTTTCTTACCTTTTCTATGACGTTATGATATCTTAGGATGAATGGTACTGTAGAAAATTTTCATAACTCCACCCCTGAGCCGCCACAGCTTAAAAGGTGCGCGGATAGGCCTTAGGTTAGATCACATATTTGAATAGCTTTTTTCTTTCTTTTTTTTGGTGAGATCTGACGTTCATAGTGACAAAACACTGTCCCAAAAAAAAAAAAAAAAAAAAAAACAGAAGTCTCGCTAGACGAGATTGAAATATCGAGATTTCAATCTCGTCTAGCGAGACTTCTGTTTTTTTTTTTTTGGTTGCATAGTGTTCTGTCACTATGAACGTCAGATCTCACGAAAAATATATTTAAAAAAAGCTATTAAAATATGTGATCTAACCTAAGGCCTATCCGCGCACCTTTTAAGCTGTGGCGGCTCAGGGGTGGAGTTATGAAATTTTTCTACTGTACCATTCATCCTAAGATATCATAACGTCATAGAAAAGGTAAGAAAACTTTAGTCCAAAATTCTCCTTTAACAAGGCGTTGCTAGCTTGTAGATCTAGGGGGGGCCAGGCCAGGCAGCGACACCGTGGTACGGCTGTGTATAGTGTGGTGGGGGGCGGGGCCATTGTTCGGTGTGTCTAGCCTCTCTCTCTCTCCAGCAGGAACAAAGGCTCTTCTCCTCTAGTCTCTCTAGTTGGACCAGAGAACGTTACGGCTCCTCCATACACAAATGCCGTCGTTCACCACCAGCACAGATCGTTAAAGAAACCTAATAGAAACCCCCAAACTTTAAGAAGCACACTTTCTTTCTTTCGGCCGGGGGGGTCCGCTCGCTTGCTTCTCTTCTGGTTGTTTGGTGGATCGGGGGTCCGCCGGGAGAGAGAGAGAGAGGAGAAGCGTTTCCACGATATCGGCGTGGAAGAGGAGCTCCTCCAGCCCGCAGAGGAGGCCCTGAACACCGGGATCGAGGTGTTGCATAGACCCCCCTCCTCCTCTCCCCCCCATTCTCTGCAGGTAAAAACTAAACAAAAAAAACAACAAGCTTGTAAAACGTTAGATCGATTTGGATCGGATGGAAAAAGGCAATCCAAACAAGTCCTGGTGTTTTATTATGTATAATGTAATAATAGCCCCGTTGATCCACAGTGTGAACGATGCATGAATCTCTGGGGTAATAATCCAGGGGTTGCCATGTCCGCTTATTATAAGCGACTGTGGTCTTGTTTTTTTCTTTCTGTTAAGTTGCTTGTAAAATATTGGTGGGTTGTGTTTTTTTTTGGGGCTTGTTTCTAAAGTGCAGTTGCTAGTTTGTCCTAAATGTCGTTTAAACCAGTGGTTCTTAAACATGTCTTCATGTAAAGGACCCCCAGATTTATATGTATTTGTTCACAGACCCCACCCCCCTTCTGAAAATATTTTTGTGCCAGGGACCCTCAATACAAGATTTGTGTTGTTAAAAAATAATTAAAAAAAATGTTTTAATTCTTTATTTTTTAAAGATTATATATATTTTTTAGCCTATAGTAGCTTCTTTTGGGCTTGTTTTCATAAACCTCTGACTTGGCTGCTTATTTCTCTCGCTGAATCTGGCAACACTATAATAATTCAGCAACTAAAATAGCTTTAGCAATGTCGGTCCTCCTCTGTGTCTGTCTGCATAATGAATGCTGCAAGAAGGCACTGAGCCAGTTAACATGTTATGGAGATCTGCACTCTGTGTGTGCCAATAAATCAACACCGTTTTAAATGTAATCACGTTTGTTTCGGTTTTTAACGCAATTGTTCAGGGTCTGCCAGGTCTGAGATGCTGTGCAATTATTATCATGTTGTTTGCTGTAGGCCTATGTACAGTGTTGCCATATCTTGTGAGAGAAACAAGCAACCTGGTCTAGGAAAACCAAGCCCAAAAGAAGCAGCCACATGAGCACTTTAAACCTATATGCATTGGCTATTTTCAAAAACTCTTGCAATAAAATGTGTAAGATTAGGAATATTTTTTTTTGGAAACATTGTAACCACAAATGCTCGCTGGGCACCAAACACTTTCATGAACATATTTGAAAATATATATTTAAATATATATATATATTTTGGAAGCAGGCCTAAATAAGCAACTACACTCTAGAAACGACGCCAAGAAAACGCAAACCGCAACTACCAATATTTACAAGCAACTTTACAGAAAAAGAAGCTCAAAGTCGCTTATAATAAGTCGCCATGTCATTTGGAGCCCGAGTCTTTGCATCACACCTCAGTCAAGAACCCACTGAAAAGGTTGATTTGCTTCAAAAAGTATTCATTCTAGGCCGCTTGTCGTTGTGACTGTCTGACCGGTCGACAACAGCATCCACTGAACACTGATGGAACTCATCTTTATACGAGTCATGTATCCTATCCTCCTCGCTCGGGATGGATGTTCCTGACTGTCCCCCCGAGCAGCACCCACCCACCCACCCCTCTTTCATTAAGGCATTTATGTTTTAGCCCTGGAGATTATCATCGGATGGGTGCCTGAGTTAGATTGGATCCTAAAATACCCAGGGATCACGGTATGCACTTATAATGGAGGCTCATGGCTTTGGGTTTGTTTGTGGGCTCGTAGGGTGGGCTTAGAGGGAGCCGAGAACTAGTTTGTGGAACAGAACGTGTGTCTTTGAATGTGAACATGATTTGTCAATAGAAGAAAACATGTAGGCTATTTTCCCCTTGCCTTGATACTAGATAACATGCATTTATCTTGTCTAACAAGCGAGCATTGTTGTAGAGCATTGGTTCTCAAAGTGGGGTCCGGGGACCCCCAGGGGTCCTTAGGGGAGTACCAGGGGGTTCCCAGCAAAATGTGTTAATTTTGCATTCAATTCAGTTTAACCACTTGAGCCCGATATACTTTGGCTATTTGAAAATAGCCGATCTACAAGCTCACAACGCGGCGCTTTGCGATGCGTTGTGGGCTTGTAGATCGGCTATTTTCCAGAAAAATCGTGCAAAAATGTTTCACATTTGGAATATTTTTGAAACATTGTAACACAAATCTTGTATGGGGGGTCCCTGGCACAAAATATTTTCAAATGGGGGTCTGAGGCTAAAATACATATCAAATTGGGGGTCCCTGACATGACAAGGTTTGAGAACCACTGTTGTAGAGGAGGTTTTTTTTTTTTTTGCACCAGGTTGAACAATGGTTCGTTAAATGGGGCTGAATGCTGTCTGCTGCTGCTGCTTGTTGTTGGTGTAGCTACTAGCTGGGGGGAGGCGGGGGGGGGTCTTTGGGTCAGAGGTGATGCATTGAGAACCATTGTGGGCTCCCCCCCCCCAGAGCAGTGTCATCCCCATAGTAAAGGGGAGGAGAGAGCATGACCTGGCCTGACTGTCTTGGGGCGACCATCAAAAAGACAGATTTGTATACTTTTGTTGCATGACACAGTGTTGCACATGGGAAATGGGCGGTCTGGTCTGCTGTTCTTCTTGTGAGAGCTCAGTGATTGTTGTTTGATAAGAGAGACCGCTGTGCAGCAGCACTGAAAGATGGCCCAGGTAGATACTAGTGATGCTGACACACGCTCAAGCTCCCTCTCTATCATTCATACACCTATCTCTTTCTGAGCAGTGCCTGCTCGGCTTCTGAATCCTCTCTCTGACTTCTTTGCTTTGAAAATCAGATACTATACACAGTATAAGCCTTACATGGAATGTAATGTGCAGCAGATTTCCTTGTTGGAGAGACTACACGCCTAATCCGTGGATGCATAAAATGTTTCTGATTGTATGCGTTTGACTTACTGTAAATGCATAACTCTCTCTTTCTGTCACCTCCCCTCGGTTAGATTTGGATGGTTGTAGAGATATTTTCATTTAAAGCCCCCGTGTTATTTCAGCATGAATGGCTTATCTGGGCAGACAAGGGTTAACAACAGCCGGGCAGAGAGGGAGTGGGGGATGGGCGGAACTAGAGGCAACTAGAGACACACACACACACACACACACACACACACACACACACACACACACACACACACACACACACACACACACACACACACACACACACACACACACACACACACACACACACCCCCACACACACACACACACACACACACACACACACACACACACACACACACACACACGCGCGCACACAGCAGAGGAGTGTGGCTGTGGGATCACATGAGATGGGGCTGTGTGTGTACGAGCGAGAGAGGAGGGTTTCCTATAATGAGGACTGGAGTGAGGACGGTACATGAGCACAAAGAACATGCTAGGCCTTGACTGACTCACCGTGTTCCCCTAAAGCAAGCATTCCTTCATTTCATTAATCGTTTCCACAGATCGCTGTCTGCCAACAAATCTAATAAAGCCGATTTTTTTCCCTCTCCCTTCTCCGGCTGGGTTCCTCCTCGTCCCATTTACTGGATTAATAACGATGCATTAGGAAATGAAAACAGCAGGAAATTGTTTTTTTTTCCCATCGTGATTGCACTTTCACTTGAATGAATCTCAATAATGAAGTGGGGACCAGAGATTATAGAGTTGACTGTAATTTGAACGTATACCTGATAAGTGTGAACCGTGAACCCTCTCCTAGACTAAATCTCTGCTCTTTTTTACTTTGTGCTTCTCCGTAGGCTGTTCGTCAAAGTCGTTCAAGCTGTACTCCCCTAAGGAGCCCCCCAACGGCAGCACCTTTCCCCCCTTCCACCCGGGCGCTATGCTGGACAGAGATGTGGGGTAAGAGGTCCACAGCCAAAACACACCACAAGGCTTGTTCTATTGGGGGGGAGAGAGAAGGAGAAGGGGCTCTGAGCCCCAAAACTTTATCTCTCACTTGTTTTTTTGTGTGTTATTATGTCTCACATTCGGAGCTGTCAAGCTTTTGAGCGTGACCCCAGTGGTCTCAAAAGTACTCAAATGTTTTACTTAAGTAAAAGTATCAAATACTGCATTTTAGAAGTGCTCTGTTACAAGTAAAAGTCCGGAATTCAAAATTTACTTGAGTGAAAGTGCAAAAGCATTGGTATCGAAATGTACTTAAAGTACCAAAGTCATTATGCAGAATGTCCAAGTTTTCAAATATATAAAATGTATGAAAATATTTTGGAAATAGCTGATCTACAAGCTCACAATGCATCGCATAGCGATGCATTGTGAGCTTGTAGATCAGCTATTTTCAAATGGCTGAAATGTAAACGGCTGAAGTGGGTAATGTGTGTTTTGTAATAATGATCAAAATCTACAAAGTAATTAGTGACTAATGTTTTCAAATAATTGTAGTGGAGTAAAAGTACAATATTTGCCTCTGAGATGTAGTGGAGTAGATGTAAAAGTACTGAACTTTGGAAATACTCCAGTAAAGTAAAAAATCCTGAAAAGTGTACTTAAGTACAATACTTGAGTAAATGTACTTAGTTACTTTACACCACTGGCGTGACCCTCCTTTATTGTAAGGCTGTATATTGGTAATAATAATGGCAGTATGATGATGGGGGTTATGGTGATTCAACATTTTTGCCATATAATGTGGAACCGTAAGCAAGAACTTCATGAAAAAGTCTAATTTCAGGAAAAACTGTCACAGTAACCTTTTTTGTACGATCAGAGCTTTCGGATCCGCATTTGTATTCATCCCAGTCCCTTTACTATCCAACATCACAGCACTACTTTTTTTGTGCAATCTGAGCAAAGGAATTAACATTTGCCTATATCAGTAAATATATCTTTCAATTAATTAAAAGCGTATACTGTGTTTCTGAGACTACAGTATCACAAAACATAATATCTATCTATTTTCTTACACACCTACTTAAAGGTAGGGTAAGTGATATTTTTTGGTTAAAACAAAAAGTATTTTGTTAAAAGGTTAAAATACTATATTCTGATAGTAATCATTGCTATAGAGTGTTTGTTCAGTAACAGATGTCTCCCTGTCTCTCCAGCTCTTTAATAAACAGAAAATACATTTTTCGGTAGGTGTCAAAATCTCAGCCAATCAGGAGAAAGTACCCATTTTTAAGCTTAATTTGTATAGTGTTCCAGTTAAAATTGTCTGCTCATTTCTTAGTGTCATCACTTCCAATTTCACTTGTTTAATCTATATCCTGATTGAGTTCTCTGTCCTGGTTGGATAAAATTGGAAATGAAACTACAAAAAAAAAAAAAAAACTACAAAATACATTTTCTGTTTTATAAAGAGCTGGAGAGACATGGAGACTCTTTATATGGACAGGACACTCTATAGTAACGAGCACTATCAGAACATAGACCCATTTTGCAATTATTTGAATAATTGCAAATCACTTACCCTACCTTTTAAATTGAGGTCACAGTAATTCGAAGGCAAGAGAATTTTGCCCTGCTCAGCCGTGTTGATTTTGACAGCACATTTTGATTTAGTTTTAGTCATATTTTTGTCATTGAAATGTTTTAGTCTAGCTTAAGATTTTAGTTGACTAAATCTTCAGTTGATTTAGTCGACTAGTCCAGAATGTATTCTGGCAGGGCTTGGTGGCGTCGTAATGGCTGATGTTTACACTTGGTTGCATGCTGAAAATAGCCGATCTACAAGCTCACAACGCGTCGCAGCGCGACGCGTTGTGAGCTTGTAGATCGTCTATTTTCAGAGCGCAACACCCCGAGCGCAACCAAACATAAAACGACTTGTCTTTTAGTTCTACTGGATCTCTTCACCACTAGTCCCTCCCTAACATTTTAGTCTTAGTTTTTATTTGTTGACGAATTCACTATATTATTATTTAGTCTTAGTCATCGCAGTTTAGTTTTTATTTAGTTTTCGTCAGGGGAAAAAAAGTTTTAGTCATAGTTTTAGTCGACACAAAATCAACACTGCTGCTCAGTCCACATCCACACCTTTGCTGAGATGCTTTCAGACGGAATGAGTAGAAAGGTTTCATTAAAACCAAGTGTCAGGCTATAGCACCCTCAAGGCATGCATGCTGCCCGCATACAGCCCAGCTCCTATTACCAGCTGCACTGGTGATTAAATTGGTTGCTGTTAAAGGTTTTTGGTTACAAACCGCCTCCCACGTTAGACTTGTTTTAACCCTTTAAGACCTGGAACGCATCTGTGTCACTTTTTGATTTGAGCTAAAAAGCATTATTTTACGCTTTGGGCTATTCAAAAATAGCAGATATACAAACAAGCTCATAGCGCGGCACCGAGTGCCACGCTATGAGCTTGTAGATCTGCTATTTTTGAAAAATTATGAAAATGTGTGCAAATCTTTGAATATATATTGTTTTAAAGCGAACATTTTTAACTCAAATCTTTACTTCTGGGGGGTCCCTGGAACAACATATTTTGAGATGGGGGTCGGTGGCCAAATACATATAATTTTGGGGTTCCTTGACATGAAAAGGTTTGAGAACCACTGATATAGAAACATAAGTTTTTCCAAAAAACAGCTATTAGGAGACATTTTGTAGAATCGGCCTCAGGTCTTAAAGGGTTAATGCCTGAGTTCTTGTGTTTATTTATTTATTCTGTACAAGTCCCATTTTTGTAGCAGTTTTTAAGACCAGTTAAGCACTTGGCGTCCCTATTTTGGGCATAATTGCACATTATAGGCCAAAAGTTTCCCCCCCAAATTAATTAAAAAGATGTCAAACAAAGAAATGGGGAACAAAAGCAGAAAATAGCAGATCTACAGGCTCACAGTACGTTGTGAGCTTGTAGATACAAGGCTAGCGTAGCTATTTCTTGTATGACAAATTATATATGGCTTAACCTATTAAGAGTTAAGAGCGGGAAAGCATCTGTCATTTTAGATTTTAACCACTTTAACCATTATCTTATACTTTGGCTATAAAAAAAATAGCAGATCTACAAGCTCATTGCTATGAGCTTGTAGATCTGCAATTTCTTTTTGAAAACTCATGAAAATGTTTGCAAATCTTTGAACATATATATCAAAATGTTTTGTTCCAGGTAGGGATGGCCAACCGATAACCCTAACCGCCGTTAAATCGCCAACCGATTAAAATTAATCGTTAAAAAAATCATTTTTTTTAAGGTCCAAAAATGTTTTTAATTGTTTTTTGGCCAAGTCTACACCTGCAACCACACGTAACTTCCACTTTATTCTTCTTCTTCCTCGTCTTTGTATTGGTATTGTTTGTGTTGGAGCGCCTCAGTGCGGCTGCAGAGTTCATGTGCAACCTCTTCCAGAGAGAGATAGAGACAGATAAAATGTATTTTGGCCATTACATTTTTTTTTCTTAACGGTTATCGATTAATTAATCGTTAAGGCCTAACTGTAATCGGTTAATAAATGTCTCCATTTGGCCATCCCTAGTTCCAGGGACCCCCAGAAGCAAAGATTTGAGTTACAAATGTATGATCGCTTTAAAAAATATATATTTTCAAAGATTTGCACACATTTTCACGATTTTTCAAAAATAGCAGATCTACAAGCTCATAGCACGGTACTCGTGCTTGTATATCTGCTATTTTTGAATAGCCAAAGTAAAGAAATCTAAAATGACACAGATGCGTTCCCGGTCTTAGTGGTTGCATGAAATAAAAAATGCAATGCCAAGTTGACCTTTAGGTAAAGGAAATATAATGTTGTAGACTTCCTGGTTTGTTGTATTTACCAAATATGCACCACATACAGTACGTAAACACACTTCAAGCATAGCTAACTGTTACCCATTCTTTAACAGGCCCACTCCAATGTACCCCCCATCATATATGGAGCCTGGAATGGGGTGAGTGTATTTGCATCCTACACTTATTATCACTACTTTTTATATTCTAAACAAGCAGTTTGGGTTTTTATCGCTTAGAGCAGGGGTCTTCAACAGGGGGGGTCTGCAGAGATACTGCCGGGGGCCCGCCAAATCGTTGCGTAATAGGGACTATTTTTTTTATTTTAAAATTAACCACTTGAACCCTCGTCTCCCTATTCTGGGATAGATCGGCTATTCTCAGCTAAGAGGTTTGGTGTACAGGGAAAAAAAAAAGAGCGGACCAAGTACAGACTCAGAGCCCATAGGTCAAGTGTGCAAAGGATTGAGGGTTTAAGTCGTGTCTGAAAACACAAATTTAACATGAATCCAATATGTAGTGCGGGTCCCTGCTTCATCTCTCTCTCACCTAAGCTTTTTATTAATTAAAATGAGTCCCAGATTGTGGCTTTAAATTTGTGCTTGAAGGTCTAACTCTATATAGACTAAGAAATTGCTGTTGGAAATTACTTTTGATTAACCCATTAAGACTGAGATCGCAGTTGTGTCATTTTTAGATTTCTTTGGCTATCAAAAAATAGAGACATACAAGCTCATAAGTGTGCCGTGCTATGAGCTTGTAGATCTGCTATTTCTTTTGAAAAATGATGCAAATCTTTAAATACGTATATATATATATTTATTTTTAAAGCGAACGTTTGTAACTCAAATCTTTGCTTCTGGGGAGTCTACAAATGTCTTCTAAATCCTAACATTTATTTTTTTATTTGTTTTATATGTTGCTATAATATCAGTGGTCCTCAATCTTTTTCATGTCAAGGACCCCCAAAATGATATGTATTTGGCCGCGGACCCCCATCTCAAAATATGTTGTTCCAGGGACCCCCCCAGAAGCAAAGATTTGAGTTAAATATGTTCGCTATTTGCACCAATCTTCACGATTTCTTTAAAATAGCAGATCTACAAGCTCATAGCGGCGCTATTTTTGAATAGCCTAAGAAATCTAAAAAATTACATAGATGCTTTCCCTGGTCTTAATGGATTAAACTGTAGAATACTATGCTATATACACTGCTATGCTATGTTTGTGCTGTGGGTCACTGAATCAAACTGAGTGTGTAACTGTAGTGCTAATTCTCGGTGTGTGTTGCAAATCCAGGAGGCCCACACCATACGGGAACCAGACAGACTACCGGATATTCGAGCTGAACAAGAGGCTACAGAACTGGTCGGAGGTGAGAGATATAGTCGGCTAGTCCATAATACACTTATAATAGAATTTAAGATTGAGATTAAAAAGGTAACCGATTCTCCAGTACATTATTATCAGCAGAATGGTCATAATTAAGCCACAGAACACGAGAGGGAGTGTGTGTGCTATTGCAAATAATATCACGGCTGTGATTTGGACGAGCAAGGTGATCGTCACGCTCCCGATACTCAGTATTGTGTGATATTGCTTCAATTTTGGCTCTACATTCTGGTTCCTGCAGGCTATCTCCTATCAGCATATTCCATTACTCTTTTCCCTCCCCACAGATTTGTGTGGATCGACTTACAATGCTAGTTATTTTGTGGGGAAATGGAGCCTGAGAATTCCCTGACTACATTTACATGCAGGACCTGATAGGATTATCAAACCGGTCTGGGCTAAAGTAATTGGACTGCCAGCTGTTGATAATGACCAAGTGCTGCACACGGGGTATTGCTCTTTTTTTGCTGGTGCTTCTCTTTTTTTTTATCTGTTGGGATGTATTATGCAACCAACCTATTTGTGAATAATTATTTTCCTTGTAACTTACCTACCCGTCGGTGGGTCTGTGTTTCACGATGACGTTAACCCCTTATATTAAACCCCGGGCATCCGTATTCTGGGGATAACCGTTGCAGAAAATAGCAGATCGACAAGCTCACAATTTTAATTTGTAGCAAAAACAGAAAAGACAAGTATAGAGAGAGCTCTGAAAAGATGCCACATCCACATCCAGACGATAAAATCCCATCACGAAGTGAACATTTATGTCATTAATCTGCTGCACTATGCGCACGGTGGCGCAGTCGGTAGCGCTGTAGCCTCACAGCTAGAAGGTCCTGGGTTCGATTCCCGCCGGGGACGCTGTGGTTGCTGGGGGCGTGTCTTCTCCTCCGCGTCATCAGCGCCCATACCCTATGTGGGGTTGGCGAAAGGGCCTACTCTGTGTGGAGTTTGCATGTTCTCCCCGTGTCTGCTAGGGTAGTTAATACCCTCACAAAAACATGTAGTAATCCTGGTCACTATACTGCCTCCCCCTGGTCAGCCGGGGCGCCTGATGGAGGGGAAGGGAACTGGTTGGAATAACGTGTTCCTTCCACGTGCTACGTCCAACCAGGGAAACCCCCCCCCCCCCCCTTGTCAGGTGACAAGAAGGTCAGTTGACTCTCATGCATTGAAGGAGGCATGAGCTCGGCCCTGACCTCCCTAGGCTGGTGGGGGGAGTGTAGTGCCCAGGATCACTTAGCAAATTGGCACCGGGTGAAAAAAGGGTTTTTATAAAAAACTATAATTGGGTAAGCGTTAGTGGGGTTATGTGGCTAGAGGTGGTGACATTTTCTGGAATATGAATAAATTAGGTCCAGTTATTATAGATGACTTTGCAGCATTTAAAGAAAGTCACTTGAAATTCCCATGTTGGTCCAACTGAAAGCTGGGTCAAATACTTAAACATAAACAGCATTTGATTGCCTGGCATTAAAGTGAGCATTAAGTTATAATACAATTCCTACAACTAAATGAATGATGTTTTGCCTCTATTGCTCCAGGAATGTGACAATCTCTGGTGGGATGCCTTCACCACGGAATTCTTTGAAGATGACGCCATGCTCACCATCACTTTCTGCCTGGAAGATGGTCCCAAACGATACAGTATGTATAGGGCATAGCCGTGGCGGCCATTTTCTGGTTCCACTTCAAAATACTCAATGCATTTTTCCCATTGACATTTCCAAAAATATTTATATCTATTCATTTAAGCCTAGAATCAAGTCATGGTGAATCATGACCATAAAACATTTTTTTCTGTGATTTTTTATTTATTTTATATTTAATCATATGATATACTATGTTTAATAAATACCCTTTGTTTTGCAGTTTTCAATTTTTTTTCCTTCACAGAATCAAATGTTTTATGGTCATGATTCACCAGGACCCTGGATGGCTTGATTCTAGGTTTAAAATAATGTATATAGATATTTTTGGAAATGTCAATGGGAAAAATGCATTGACTATTTTGAAGTGGAACCAGAAAATGGCCGCCACTGCTATGCCCTATATAATGTCAATATTTACGTTGATACAGTTTCGTTCTGTTCTATAATAATATTCATTAATATTTTAAAGGAGGACCATACCGGTATCAGTACATGTCCTTGCTTCGCCCAATATATTGTACATAAACATTGACCATTGTGCTGTGTCTGGCATTTTGTTTTTAAAAGTACAAAACGACTATCCTTTTTCTTCAGGGCTGACATGGCCGACTCCAGAGGATTAATGGTTTAGTTTTTCACATTTTTGCATCTCTTTCCATTTTCTTCAAAGTAATTAAACCTTTACCGAACATAACTGAATTATTGAGTCATTGAGTATGTTTGGCTAGACTTCAAATCAATCCGCACTGAAATGCATTAAAGCACGATTATAGCGTAACATTGACATAAAATATTTTCATAACATACTGAAATTAACTTGAGTCTAGTTGCTTCCTCTGAAACCACTTTGTTCTTTGGAAATTGGTTGGAAGTAATGTATTAATCCATTCAATCCTTGAACGCATCTGTGTCATTTTAGATTTCTTTGGCTATTCAAAAATGGCAGATATACAAGCTCATAGCGTGGCACAGAGTGCCGCACTATGACTTTGTAGATCTGTTATTTTTGTATTTGTTTTGCAAATCTTTGAATATATATATATATATATATTTTTAAAGCAAACATTTGTAACTCAAATCTTTGCTTCTGGGGCTCCCTGGAACAAAATACACATAACCAAATTACATATCTAAAAATGTTATCTAAATCCTAACAGTATGTTGCTATATTAGTGGTGCGCCAACTTTTCCATGTCAAGGAACCCCCAAAATGATATGGATTTGGCCTCGGACTCCCATCTCAAAATATGTTTATTACGGATCCCCATTAGTCCTCACCACAGTGAAGACTAAGTCCAAACATTCACACTTCACAATACCATTAAAACATAATACAATGTAATTCTACCTTTGCATAGTTAAAACAAAACAAATGTTGTTCCAGGCACCCCCAGAAGCACAGATCGGAGTAAAACATGTTAGCTTTAAAACACATATACAGTATATATATATTCAAAGATTTGCAAAAAAAATCAAGATTCTTCAAAATACATTTTAAGAAATCTTAAAATGACACAGATACGTTCCGGGTCTAAGTACACAGGAGTTGTAGTCAGTGGGACAAAAATGCCAGACTACAGGTATGGTCCTTAAGCATTGTGTGAGTTTCATGTTATGATTAATATCGATTCAACCACTGTTTCATTTGTTCATATTGTGACTTAGTCAAACAGAAAATGTAACCAATGGTTTAATTTCTGTCCCACAGCCATCGGTAGGACGTTAATCCCGCGATACTTCCGGAGTATCTTCGAGGGGGGCGCCACCGAGCTGTTCTACGTGCTGAAGCATCCGAAAGAGTCCTTTCACAGTAACTTTGTGTCACTAGACTGTGACCAGTGTACCATGGTGACTCAGAATGGCAAACCTATGTTTACACAGGTACAGTCTCTCTACTCTCTGGTCTAATGCTTGATTTATGCTTTTGAGTGCCGAAAATAGACTATCTGCAAGCTCCACACCGCATCACGCTGTGAGCTTGAAGATTGGCCATTTTCGGAGTATAAATCGGGCAGTACGGTTATTTGAACAGCAGTGTTTCTGAAGTAGGATTGGGATCCTTTAGGATTTTAACGATTACGGTTCCTTAAAGGTTGTTCACCCAAAAAATGACTTATTTTTTATCAATTACACACCCCATGAAGCATTGAATTCATGGAGATTTGTTTTATTTTTGTCGCATTCCTAAGCCAATAATTTGATAATTGGCGGAGACTCAAAGTGTCTCCTACTGAGTCTCCCATTGACTGATGACCCGGTCATCAAATTATTGGCTTAGGAATGCGACAAAAACTAAAATCTCCATGAATTCAAGGCGTCAGGGTGTGTGTAATTGATAGAAAATAATCATTTTTGGGTGAACTACTCCTTTAACTGTTCCCTCTTAACCGTCAGTGTATTTGGTTCCATTTGTACACTCTCATAGCTATGGTGGTCCTTGACATTAAAACATTTGAGAACCACTGGTACTGTAATTGTATAGCACAGTGGTTCTCAAACTTTTTCATGTCAAGGACCCCCAGCTTGACACTTAGTAGCCCGCGGACCCCAATTTGAAAAGATATGCCAGGGACCCCCATAAGAGACGGCCCTAGCAGTGATTCTCAACCATTCAAATTTCAAGGACCCCCAGTTTGACATGCATTAGGTTACGGACCCCCATTTAATGGCATTTCTATCTCTGGGACCCCAATTTCTATTGTAAAATCAATGTTGATTAAACTCTGAGAGTGTACAAATGGAACCAAATGGACTCGTTGGGGTCCATTTGGTTCCATTTGTACACCCTGAGTTACAGACCCATAAGGGTCCAATTGGTTCCTAACTATCCATCATTTAGCTGGGGACCCCCTGGAACTCCCTCAAGGACCCCTGGGGGTCCCCGGACCCCACTTTGAGAACCGATGGTATAGCAGACGTGAAGTTCCGCATCCCAGCTCTTGACAGTGTGATAAAACTGCCATCATGTGTGCCATAATTATGTGATAAAACCTCAATGTTGGATCCGGTTCCTTCCGGTAACGGATCCCCCAACCCTAATCTTCAGTCCATGTTCTGGCCCAGAACCACACACCTCAGTGTGGTGACCAGCTCTTGTCCACTCCCATACAGGTGTGCGTGGAGGGCCGCCTGTACCTGGAGTTCATGTTCGACGACATGATGAGGATCAAGACGTGGCACTTCAGCATCAGACAGCACAGAGAAGTCCTGCCACGCAGCATCCTGGCCATGCACGTAAGTCTCCCAGGGGGGCGCGCGCGCACACACACACACACACACACACACACACACACACACACACACACACACACACACACACACACACACACACACACACACACACACACACACACACACACACACACACACACACACACACACACACACGTTCAGATGTTATTTTTGTCATTTACAACACTGTTTCCCAATCAGTGGGTCGGGACCGATTTTTGTGGGTTGCGAGTAAATATCCCTTAATTTTCCTTCAAGTTTCCTGCATTAAAAAATATATATATACATTATATTAAGATATAAAAAATGTATATAAAGATATAGAAAATCACAACTTTTCATCAATTAAAAACAATTCCAACATTTTTCAAAAGTATTTCATAAATAAAATAAAATAAGTCTGTAAATATATATGTTTTTTTAACTACTTTTTTAAAGTACTACTTTCTAAAGTAGTGAAAGTAAATCTACAAGCTCACAACGCGGTGCGGAGCGTCGCGTTGTGAGCTTATAGATCTGCTGTTTTCACTAGTTTGGGTGCCTGGCTATCGTCTTAATTTCTCTTTTGGGTCATGATGAGCTAAAAGGTTTGGGAAGAACCACTGATTTACATCTGTAACATTCTGTTTTTTTTGTCCTCATTCAGGACCCTCAGATGCTGGACCAGCTGGCTAAAAACATTACGAGATGTGGATTGTCCAACTCCACCCTCAACTATCTCCGTGTAAGTACATGTCCAGTGACGTCTTCAATCTTTTGGTTTTTAGCTAATCCACCATGGAGTGGTGTCCAGGTGGGGCGGGGGGGTAAAGTTCCTGCCCACCACTGTGTGGATACGAAGGGTTTGAATCCTCCGCAGATGTTGCCTCTGGCTTAGAGTTCTCAAGGCCCTACTGGGCTGGCCCAAACAATTACCATACTTTTAGGCCTGAAAACCCGGAAAAGTGTCATTATGTGCTTAATGTCCTTAACACATTCCATGCCAGAGGTTAATATCATAATCTACTCACCAGTGCCAGCTTTTTATTGTTGTTTTTTTGTTTTTTTCATGTCACCACAGACCTCGCTAAGTAAGTTAAAAGTGCGCGTTCATTTGGTTCTAAACACACAGGGGATCTGTGTGAAACCGCCAGCGAAAACCTTTTCCAAATCCGAGCCGCCATCTTGAAGATACAGCTGATCAACGCTAAACAGTGATCAGCGAGGAGAAAAACAACAACCGAGAAAATCGAGTTTTAGACAGGATCCCAGACAGGAAGCGGATACGATCGAAAAAAACGGAACCCGAATAATTCTGTTTCCGGTCTTCAAACCGGAACCGGAAATGGATAAAAAAAATCCGAAAGTGCACCTGGGGAAAAATCAACGCGAATCGGCGGTTCGCGTAGATCTACGCGATTGGCACGCTGCGGCTTTAAATAGGTTCGCGTAGATCTACGCGATTGGCATTCAATGTGTTAAAGTCACGCATCCAACAAGCTTTGAACTGAGCTGATTGGACCTTCCGTTCCAGAGATAATGGCCAAAACATCTTGAAAACGGCCACTATCGCTGATTTTGGCCATTGTCGCCCGTTTTTCTTTAATAACACGGGCTGGGAAGGTCGGACAGCGACAAACTAGATACCCGAGTAAAGTTCACTTTGAGCTGCATCCAACACATCCACTGCCATTTCCGCTAGGGGCAGTTATAATTTCTTTTTTTGGGGGTAATAGATTCTTTTGGTTGAGGTTGATCTCTGTCGCTGCACTAGCAACTCAGGGTGCCTGTTCAGTGGGGAGGGAAACTGGGAAGACTAGGATCCATCCTCCGCATGTGTTACGTCCTCCCGGTGAAACTCCTCACGGTCAGGTGCAAAGAAGCGACCGATCTGTGCTCTCCCTTAGAGTAGACCAACTGTAGGAGTTAGAAGTGAAAAGGCACTAGAATGTACATTCGGATTTGGCATATAATGACTAAATTGGGGGGGGGAATAAATCCAGTGTAGATTACATATGATGTTAAATTGTGTGAATTGGATGTCGGCATGGGTATCAGTCCTTTTATCAGCCCCTCCCTCAGGGTGAAAAGAGCTGAGTATGTGATAAATGTTTAATATACAGTTATCATAAAACAGATCTGCTTGCTGTGGTTAATTTGCGATAGACACCTGACCTAATGGCCTCTGTCACTCTCCTCCGCGCACGCACACACACACACACACACACACACACACACACACACACACACACACACACACTTCTAAACAGCGTAACTTATTAATTACATTAATAAATGAATCATACAAGCAGTGTATTTTGTTTCTCGTTTGTAGCAGCTAGCTAAATGCTTTCATCTGAGAGCATGTTGGGCCGGTCGATTCATACGTCTCCCATCAACATTCTGGGATTGTCTGTACAAGCACGGCATCAATACACTCTAGGGCAGAGAAGTTGGAAAGCAAAAAGATAAAATCAAAAAATGTAAACAAGAAACGAGAGTTGCAAATAGGTGCTGTCATGTAGGCAAGATGTGAGATTGAAGTACCCGTATTTTCCACACTATAAGGCGCATCTGAGTATAAGGCGCACCTTCAATAAATGTATTATTTTCATATATAGGGCGCACCGCATTATAAGGCGCATCCGCACTATAAGGCGCACTGACGGTGCGGCTTATAGTGCGGAAACCAAGGGAACCAATATTGATACATATATAAGGCGCATCGGATTATAAGGCGCATCCGCACTATAAGGCGCACTGTCAGTGCGCCTTATAGTGCGGAAAATACGGTAATTGTTTTGGTATTTTTGCTGTCAGATCCTTTACTTGTTTAGTGTATTGTAGCGTTATTTTCAAATTCCAAAATAGATTTTGGCCACGTTTTGACCCGGGGCAGGCTTAATCCTAATTTATACTTCACATTTATACTTCACTGGTGTTTGATAAGTGAATTAGCAAATTCCCCACCCCACTTGCTAATTTATTTTGTGTTCATCTCCCCCCACAGCTATGTGTGATCCTGGAACCCATGCAGGAGCTGATGTCAAGACACAAGACCTACAGCCTCAGTCCCAGAGACTGTCTCAAGACCTGCCTTTTCCAGAAGTGGCAGAGAATGGTGGCACCACCCGGTAACGTGTACACACACACACACACACGCACGCGCACACGCACACATACACACCACTGGACGACCACTCCCTTTAAAAATTAAAACAAACCTTTCTACAGCAGCTGCAGACGTTTAAGTACGTTACGGTCATTAACTCCTTGTCTTCCTTCATTCCTCATCGTGTAGCTGAGCCAGCCAGACAAGCGCCCAACAAGCGCCGGAAACGGAAGGTGTCCGGCGGAAGCACCATGAGTTCCGGAGGAGGCGGCGGCGGCGGCGGCGGCGGCAACAGCAACGCTAACAGCAAGAAGAAGAGTCCGGCCAACAACTTCTCCCTCTCCAACCAGGTACCTGAAAGCACACCACCATCTATCTACCTGACCTCTCTGTCTCCTAGATGAGCAGGCAACCATGCTAGAAGTGGGAAGAAGCAGGTAGCGATGAGACAGAGAGGGGGATGGGTGGGGGGAGATATATATACGTTAGGGAAGGGGTTCAGGGTGGAGGCTTTAATCGATTAAGACCGGGAACGCATCCATGTAATTTTTTTAATTTCTTTGGCTTTTCAATAATAGCAGATCTACAAGCTTATCTGGCGATCTGCAATTTTATATCTATATATATGTTTTAAAGTGAACATTTTTAACTCCGATCTGTGCTTCTGGGGGGGGGTCCCTGGAACAACATATTTTGAGATGGGTTATATCATTTTGGGGGTCCTTGACATGGAAAAGTTGGAGCACCACTGATTAGGATTTAGACATTTGTAAAGATTTGCACACATTTTCAAGATTTTGTAATGTAAAAATGTAGATCTACAAGCTAGCTCGGTGCCGTGCTATGAGCTTGTATATCTGCTATTTTTTAAATAGCCAAAGAAATACAAAAAATGACACCGATGCGTTCCCCGTTTTAGGATGTAGCAGGAGTGGAGGATAGCGCTTGAAGCGGGGCTACGCCAGACAAGCATCTCAAGGTGGGATTTGGAGTGAGATGTGTGATTGTTTACAATTCCACATGAAGACAGTGAGGTTTTTAGTCTAGTATTAGTAGTAATTGGTAGTATAAGACCCCTTGATGTGAACCAGTGAAGGGCAGTTCCCTGGTCCTCTGAGGCCTCAGGCTTATGGGGTTTGCGTAGAAAAAATCACAGAAAGAGGCACAGAGGGTTTCATATGACACAGATTCTGTATGGGGGGTCGAAGAAGACCATGGGTTTTACAGGTTCCTTTATTCCTGTGTTTGTGGTCGGGGACGACCTTGCTCTGATTTTAATAGGCTCTATGCACATCAGCCATATTGGAAAGACATTGGGCCTCTTCTTACTTCCTTCACAGGTGTTACCAATAATACTAATTAAGGCTCTGTTCCATTCTGGTCAAACAGAGTCAGGGTGCTGATGTTGTGCATGTTGGCTCACTGGAAACACCAGTGGGTCTCAAAGGGACCTCATGGTTCCTTGAGGGGGTTCCAAATGGCCTCTTACGGGTGTGTAACTCTGAGAGTGTACCAATGGAACCAAATGGACCCTTACGGGTCCATTTGGTTCCATTGGTACACTCTCAAGGCGGTTACACACCGGAGAATATGCGAATATACGCAAAATTCGGACCCGTTCCGAATAATTAAAAGACGCTTTTTTCGCTCCGCGAAACTGGTGTGGAAGCTTGCATTGACTTTATAAGGTTTAAAAAAAAAACGTATTATTCGCATGAAAAAAATCGCCCCGGTGTGTAAGGACCTTCAGAGTTATGGGGTCGTTGAAATTAAAAAGTCTGAGAACCACTGTGCTACACTAAATGGAACAGAGCCTTCATTAGTATCATTGGTAACACCTGTGAAGGAAGTAAGGAAGAGGCCCAATGTCTTTCCAATATGGCTGCTGTGCCTATTGGGATTGAACAAGGTTTCCTCTCTTTAAGTCCACTGTAGTAACTTGCCTTACAGAATGTCCCAGTAAAAAGCCTGTCAGAGCACACAGTACAACAGACACACAGCAGCCCATGCTTGCTCGGCCGGCCACTCGGTCGGCCGGCTGGTTGGTTGAGTGAACGAGACCCGAGGTGGAATGAAACCCCCCCCCCCCTGTTGATGCAGCACTGAAGGATCAGGGATGTCCACTGCTGTGGCCAGTAGGAAGGGCCTGTCTGTCTGTCATCCAGAGCAGTGGCAGGGAGTCAGGGTGACATCATGGCCTAACTGAGCTGTCTTCTTTGGTCGTGGGGTAGAGGACCTAAATGGGGCCACAGAGGAAATGTCATGTCGAGTCGTGATTGGCTCCGGCATGGGACGACGACATTAACACCTCAGGGATCGAGAGTTTTTAAAAGTTTGTCATTTGTCTCTTCAATCCTGTGATGGACAAAAAAAAACTAAACTTGCATTACCCAATCAATGCATTTCATCTCATCAAGTGACATTTTGAGGAGAATAATTAATCAGCAGCTGTAATTGTCTAAATGTAATTTGTTGAAATGAGACTTTAATCACGTCGCACTTTAAAAGAGTCTAGCCCAAAAAAAAAAAAAAGAAAACATTTTCAGCCCCATCCGTGCAAGTCAAAGTCATCCCGCGCACCTACCCCCTGTAATATGGGGATAATGTGTTACCGGCCCTTGCTGTCCCTCCTTTAGGACGTGATGATGGTGGGCGAGCCCACACTGATGGGCGGGGAGTTTGGCGACGAGGACGAGCGTCTGATCACGCGCCTGGAGAACACACAGTTTGACGGGGCGAATGGCCTGGGCGACGATGAGGACAGTTTCAACAGCTCGCCCGCGCTGGGGGCTCACTCGCCCTGGAACAACAAGGCTCCCTCCAGCCAGGAGAGCAAGAATAATGACTCCCAGTCATCCCAGTAGATCAGTTTGGTTCTCAACCCCGCGTTTGGTTGGTTGGGCCGGGGCCCACTGGCTGGGCCGCGAGGGGATTGACAGACAAACACGTTTAATAAAAGGACAAAAAAAAAAAACGTTTTAAGATATGAAGGAACTTAAAAACGTATACTCCCGTTAGTTCCTCTGATCCAAGCCGGAACACACAATCGATTGATTGATCCATTAAAATAAGCATGCTCTGAGAATGCGCGTGGCGTTCGCCACGCTGCCGCGTCATGTGGTCAAATTGTGTGGGCAGGCAGCGAACACTTTCAAGATTTTCAAGTGGGCCCCGATCCAAGAAAAGGTTGAGAACCACCGCTGTAGATAATGCTCTGAGCTCCCAGCACTTAAAGCCCCCCTCCCCCACCCCGGGTTCCAGCCGAGCCGACACACTAAGGGGGGGAGGAGGCAGAGAGGAGGAGGGGGGAAGGGGGGGTGGGGTGTTCTGGAGCACTCGTGTGCTCACTACTACGGACAGTTTTTTGTTTGTTTGTTTATTATTATTAGGAGGAGGGAGGGCGGTTCACCTGATTCGGATGCTATCAATGCATTGAATGGGACATTATCACCTTTTATTAGACCATTGAATGGGCGAAATAGGCGACATACTGACCTACCCGCGATTTATCAGACCATTCATTGGGTGTTATCAAGACATACTGACCTACCAACGGAGATGACTTATATAGTTCAGTTTTGGTTTTGGTTTCGGACCATGACGGAGGCGCGCAGTCTCAGGCGAACTGTCACCCCGTGAAGGACCACCGAGGGAGCTAAAGCGACCGAGTTGCCGTCCTGAACGGTGTGACGTTCGCCTGAGCCTACTCAGCACCGTTGGAGTTATGTAACGATAGGCACAGAATCGTAAATAATGTTGTGGGGACTGCTCCGCCTCCAAGTAGGTCAGTAGCTCCTGATTACGCCCCATGAATGGTCTGACAAATCGCGGGTAGGTCAGTATATCGCCTACTCGTCGCCTACTCGCCCATTCAATGGTCTGATAAAACGTGATAATCTCCCATTCAATGCATTGATAGCATTCGAAGCCGGTGGGCGGTTACGGTTAAAAAGGCGGTTACTAGCCGATGGATTGAAAAAGCGCTTCTTTGTGTATCGTCAACGTTTCAACTTCAAAGCCAGACGGGTCACAACAACAACAACAAACCCCCCCCAGTTTCTCGCCTCGACACTCTCTCGCACATGCTCAGTGGTGCTCAGCCTTGGCCCCTGGTCCTCCTTGTCGCTGTGTGCTGGTTCTGGTGTCAGTTTTTAGTCGTAGTGGCTATAGCCTGTGAGCCTTGGAAAGGTGGCGGTGTTGTGTACATGTTTTCCCCCCATTAGCACCACTCGCCACAGTGTTTTAGAGTCAGAGGGCGGGGAGTCAGGTGTGTGTATATCCTGTCATCCAAGTGCTAGCCATGGCGACCAGGTCAGCGGCAGGGTTCTTTTGTTCCAACCTCGGGTCTCTTCTCCTGTGTGCGTTTCCATTGACAACGCACCTCTTGTTTCTGTTGTGCTCATTGTCACAGGCAAAGAAAGAAAAAAATGCTTTCAAGTTATTTCCTTTTAACTTTTTTTTCAGGCTGTTAGAATAAAAAAAAACTAAAACTGCTGTTGTACTCTTTTAGAATAAACATTCAACGCCTCGGTTTTTAAAAACTCCCAATTATTTGTTTTTGTAGGACCTGGTTGGAACAAAAACCTGTACAGTGCCGGAGCTTGAGGACCGGAGTTGAGAACCACTACGCTAAATCTTAAACACACCCACATACAGTTACACACACGCACGCACACATACACACACCCACACTCACAAACATACACACACACTGACATACTGACACACACACACACACACACACACACACACACACACACACACACACACACACACACACACACACACACACACACAGCATAAAACATTGAGGTACTGGAGAGAAGTGGTACGCACCACGTCTGGACCACAGAGAAACCAGACGCTGCAGAAGTGTGATTATTATTATTCTTTTTTTCTTTTTTTCTTTCTACGTTTTGAACTTTTGTTTTGAATTTTTTTATTTTTGTAAAACGATTTCTAAAAATAAAAACGAGACAAGCAAACAAAACAAAAAAAACAAACCCCAGAATATTCTTTGCACTGTTTTTTTCCCACTGTAATTCCCAATCTATTTTTCTTATGAATTTGACAGTGTATTTTTGTTCTTTCTTAATTATTATGACTAAATGTGAGAAAGTGTACGACACACCTGACACCTGTGACGGGACATGTATAAATGCTATATAAATGTATAAGTATCGCTATTTAGATCATTATTATTGTGATGGTTAACTTTCATGCAAGTCTGCTTGATGATGTCATCAGCCTGAGACGGACATTACAGTGACATTTACGTGGAAGCCCCGCTGACTTTGGGGTTTTATACTGCACTGCATCTTGTTTCGTTTAAAGGGGAATTTTGCCCCACGGTTTTCTTAACCTTTTCTATGATTTTATGATATCCTAGGATGAATGGTACAGTAGAAAAATGTCATAACTCCATCCCGGGTCTGCCACAGCTGAATACCGGAAGTCTCGCTAGACGAGATTTCCCACTTCCGGTGGGGCGCATTCAAAACAATCACGTTGCATAGTGTTCTGTGAACTATGAACGTCAGATCTCACAGAAAAATAAACCCAAAAAAAGCATTTGAAATACGCGATTTAACGCAAGGACCATAGTCACATGTTTTTTGCTGTGGCGGACCCGGTATGGAGTTATGAAGTTTTTCTACTGTACCATTCATCCGAGGATATCATAACATCATAGAAAAGGTAAAGAAAACCGTGGGGTAAAATTCTCCTTTTAAGCCAAATTTATATGCCGCAGTATGGCGACGTGTTACTCGCCGAAAGGAGCATATTTTCGGCTTGTGACACAGTCGTATGATGGAGTTTATATTACGCTTTCGAGTCCAAAGCAGGACCCTGGAAAACGGTTTCCACACTTAAATTCTGAGCTAGCATCTTTGTCTTGTCTCTGCAGAGCTATTTGCTTTCGCCTTCAAATCTTTTATCTGGGGGGGTCCTCTCTCCATAGAAAATACAAGTCGACGTATAAACCTTCTCAAATTTGTTACATGAAACGCAAAAAAAAAAAGAATTTTGACAGCATTGTAAAATAAGAAAGACTTTTGTAATAACTTAAGTTTCCCAGGAATGTTTTTAATCACAATTTAGAAAGCTACAGACCAAGGAGCTATACATGTAAGATTCTTTAGATCATTATTTACAATATGCTATTTTTGTTTTCATTAAGTGTCATTTTGTTGGCTTATGTTTTTTGTGTCTCTGTGCTTGTATATTTTAGCTCGTAGTTTTCTGTAAAGGTTATTCTGTGTATTCCTCCCTATAGAACCATGAACCATGAAAAACCCACAATCTAATGTAAAGAGATGATAAAAAGCCTCTTTAAAAATGTTTTTTTGAACATGATTTTTAAGGGTACAATCACTGAGAAGAGCATTTTGGCTTCATTTCAACCAAACTGTATTTATTTTTCTATATACTTTGATTCTGTTTGGGCCCAGCTCATATGTACTATACCCATGCTGTTGGTATCGTGTGGAGGACTTTAGTTTAGAGGGTTGCTCTGTCACATCATGTCATCTGGGGTCGTTCCTTTAGTAAGAGCTGTTTTTGACGTTGGTCTGTGCTGAGGCCTAAAACCATTATTTTGGGCCAATTTAAAAAACGAAATTAGAATTTACAAAAGCAAAAACAGCAGATCTACAAGCTCACATGTCATCGCGTATGACAAAGTGTATATAGGCCTATACGGCTGTACGCTTTCTTTGGTGCGACAAAGTAGAATTAAGTGGTTAACATTGTAGCAATGTTTATCTATTTAACTGCTGAGTCATCGCTGCCGAAGGCCTCCAGCTGATCTGAAACTGTATTTTAGCCACATCGGAAACCCCCAAATAAGAATGAACATACAGGAGGACCTACATACATGTGGTGTCTAGTGATGTACTGGAAGCCTGTCACTGATGAATACATCATCCAAAAATGTCCAGTAAAACATTTTTTACTGGACATTTGGTGTCTTCTGATGTACTGGAAGCCTGTCACTGATGAATACATCCAAAAATGTCCAGTAAAATGACTGAACCCATGTGTCAGAAGCATGGTGTTGTCTTTCAAATTGTCACATATAAGCATTAAAGACACAGAATCAGCGTCTCACGTGATTCGACCTAGTTAGACAGATATACTGTATCTGGTGTATCTCTCTAGCTCAGTGGTTTCGAGGGACTACAGGGTTCCTTTTAGGGGGTCTAAATGTACCCTTACAAGTCTGTAACTCTGTCAGTATACAAATGGAACCAAATGGACCCGTTGGGGTCCATTTGGTTCCATTTGTATACTGTCAGAGTTAAAGGGGAGACCTTGAAATTTAAAAGTTTGAGAATCATTGCTCTAGCTTGTGGAGTAGTGATTCACAGACCTCACCACCAGGGGTCTCCCTCTCCCAGAGCAGGAATGACAGACCCAGACCGAGCAGCCCACTAGTACAAATCCCTCTTAATAGCAACTGTTGATCTTTAGCAGAAAGGCTGTCTGTAAATCCACTTTGAGGCCTGATTTATGCTCTTGTCGTAAGGCAAAGCATGAATCAGGCCTGAGCTGTCGTGTTTTTAAAACATGTCTCTTCTTTGTTGTCTTCACGACCACCGCAAGCCCCCCAGTCTACCCTTTCTGCTCTAGCAGTTCAGCAGGCTGACAGAATGGACCCCTAGGGGGCAAATCTAAACAGTAGGACCCTATATTCCCCTTAGACAACTTGGGACACTATTTAGGGAATAGGGTATATCATTTGAGAGACAGATGAAATGGCATCTCACCCATAGCTGGCGCCCCCTATAGGGGTGATTTGATATATATATATTTTTGCCTAATTTCTGTCATTTGAGAATTAATGTATTGGTATTAATAAAGATACATTTTCACTTAGACAGCCAATTATGCTCTTTACTACAGATGTCATATTTTAATGGGCATGAACGTGAAAGAAAAACAAAACACAATCACATGATTTGTAACCCCTTAAACCCCTCCGGATCTGATCTTTTAATAAATAAACTCTGCAAAAACCATTATACATAGGCTAATTATGTTTATTTATTTATGTGAGTGTTTATAGATTCATTCACTTTGAACAGAACATTGAGACTTCCGGAAAAGTATTTTATTTCAGTGTTGCAAACCGGATGGACAGCTTATTCCCAATTCAAACAATACATGTCTTGTGTGGTAGTTGAAACCAGTGGTGTAAAGTAACAAAGTACATGTACTCCAGTACTGTGCTTAAGTACAATTTTGAGGTATTTTTTACTTTAATGGAGTATTTCCAATTTTCAGTACTTTTACTTCTACTCCACTACATCTCGGATCCAAATATTGTACTTTTACTCCACTAAAATTATTTGAAAACTTCTGTTACTAGTTACTTTGTAGATTATTATTACAAAACATACATTAACCACATCCGCCCTATATACATTTCGGCCTGAATGTCCCATTTAAATAATGGGACATTCTGTATAATGACTACTTTTATTGTTGGTACTTTAAGTACATTTTGATACCAATACTTTTGTACTTTTACTCAAGTAAATGTACTTGTAACAGAGTATTTCTACACTATCAGTATAGATACTTTTACTTAAGTAAAACATTTAGTGCTTTTTTCCACCACTGGTTGAAACTAATACACACACATGCACACACAGTGTACCTTATGTATGACACAAACAATAATTGTCTTGATGAGAGCAATGGAGATTCATTCTATCTTGAGGATGCTTGGGTGGAGCAGGGGTAAAGATCCTGCCCACCACCACAGAGACTAGGAGTGCGTCTTAGTCGCTCCCACCGAAGATGCATGAAAGCACCCATTTTCAACCGTGTCTTCATATAATTGGTCCTCACTAATGCTCATTATTAGATGGCACCATTTCTGCCTACTCATGCTGTGTCTCAGAAATGGGTGCAGTACTGTAGGTGGACAGTTCAGAAACCTTCCTCCAATGACATCATTGATTGGAATGCCAAGCTATTGGGAAACTACACCGTTCTTCTCTTTCTGGAAAGTTAGCCAGGAAGAGATAAGCCATTGTTCATGCGTCAATAAATGCTTTTAAAAGTTTTTATATCACCGCACAAAATGGTATCATCTTATAATGAGCATTCGTGAGGATCAATTATATGAATATAAGGCTGAAAATGGCTAAGTCCTCCTTTAATTTAACGGAGAGACAGAAGACAGAAAAGCAGAACCTATGCCTTTTTCTGTCACAAACTGTCTACACCCAACATCAGTAGTGTGGTGTAGACAGGAGTTGAGCGCTGACAGACACTTTTGTCGTGTAATTTGAGGCAGTAAACAGCGTGTTACCAGGCCTAGCTGCTTAAAAGAAGTGTAGAGGAGAAGAGACGTCCGGACCAGGTTTCCAATCATTCATTTATTCAGCAACAAACTAGCCTCGATCTCCAGGCTTTTATTGTTTAGTGTTGCTAAAAAATAAAAGCCTGGCCCAGCGCGTCGGTGTACTCGGTATGAGGAAGTGTTTCACTTCCCAACCAACCAGAGTGCAGTGGGCGTCGCTCGTAATGTTGTGTTAACGGAGCGGGGGTTGACGGACAGATCGGTGAACCAATGGGATCAGCCGCAATCTCTCGCCGGCTCTTTACACCCGCCCCTCTATACACGAAATCAGGAGCCTTGGGGCAGTCTAGCAACAAACAAACATCATAGCTTCCAGGGGCAGAGAGCCCCTGAGCTCCTCCAGCCTCACGGCGTGTGAAGACAGCACTCACTAAGTCATTTACAGTCACTCTTATACTCTAGATTCACATTAGAATAGCAGGCGGGTGGGGGTCAGAGAATCCCCCCACCTATAGAAGATCAACTTCTTTGATCAGTGTCTCTATCTGATTAGCAACTGTATGTCAGGAAGCCAGACCTGATGTCTTCAGGTTAACAATGGAGATGTAGATTGCACTTCACACCAGGGCAGAGTCCCTGATTAGCAGACGCCAGGCTGGGTCTGAATCAATACATTATTCTCCTTTAACTTTTAGTTATCATTTCTATCTGATTTTGACTTGCATACTACAAGCACAAGGGCCAATATATGACACTTCATGAACACTGATTCACATGAGGAGATACATTGAGACAGACAGCTGTGACAGTGTAACAGAAGAGACCGTCAGTCTGTGTCTCAACCAGAAAGATTACAACATTTCAACTAGTAGTAGGCTACTAAATCAGGTAGTTGTTTGCAGAGATAGCAGGGGGGCATTTGAGTTGGTTTTCCTATATGCTGCAAGCTGCAGCAACAAACACACACATGGACTCAAGGCAGGTAAAGAAGCAGTTGAGCACAGTGTACAGCTGTATATTCTAGAGAGGTGTTCAGAATGCTGAGCTGGCCGTTGCATGCCAGGGATCAACGGTCGGTGACAGCAGCAGATTAAAGCACCAGCCCGTAATTGGTGAAAGTGGGTTGCTATAGTAAAGCAGGGGATGAGCAACCTGTGATATAGGCAGATTAACGCCACTGGCCACGTGAAGAAGAGACATAGTACAAACAAACGGGTGAAGAAGGAGAGAAGACTGCTCCAACGCTACGCGTCCGTTCTTCAAAAGGTAAACACCTCTTTATTTGTCTGAGTTTTGACATGCAAATGCAGAACTATGTGATGCTGTAACAATATGACCTAACATGCAAATGTCTATTTGCTTAGCCTGAGATGCACAAAGGCTACAGTACAGATCTGCTGTGTGCGTTCAAACTCCTCATGGTCGTGCCTAAATGCCTGCCGAAAATGATATTGTGCACTTGAGCTAAACCCTGTAGGAGGCCCGTGTCCATGTAAATGTCATTTGTTGCTATAGGCACAACACAACCTCTTAAAACTGCAGATATATTTGATCATGATAGCCTACGGTACACACTGTTGAAGTGGGTGTGTTCTCATGCCCTTGTATAAACATCTCACCTCACTGCATGCTGCGTAATAACTTTAACTTTACTGGAAGGAAAAGTGCAAGTGGGTCATAACTTGGGATTATTGGAAGGAACCACATCTATAGCAATACATTTCATGGCAGACATTACGTATACAGCATTATTATATTAGTGTTAAAATCACAAATGTTATTTCAATTTATATGCTCAGTTCATTTTTATTAAAATGTTATTACAAAAGAAAGTGCAGCTTCATCATATAGCTTTATTTTTCTTCTTTTTTTTGGTGGAAAGACATAACAGTACACAGGTGACATAAATGACAAATATATATAAATGGATATAAAAAATAACCATCATATAGCTTTCTAGATGTACGGTTGACTTCTGTATGTCATAAGCTGGATGTCCCTGTAAACTATAATATTAATGCTATAGTAATAATAATAATTATGAACTATTTGTATAGCGTCTTTTGAGACAAGGTTACATAGAGCTTTACAAAAGAACATAAAACATACAAGTAACAAATAAAATAAAAATACAAATGGAGATAGGCACGGATAAAAGAGAGGAGATATAAAGAAGGAATAAATAAGGTTATTTCCTGCTATTATGTAAGTCTAATGTCCTGACTGATATCCTGCCTCTCCCCATAGAAGTGTTGCAATTCAAACACCATTTACACTTTGAATCACACACACACACACACACACACACACACACACACACACACACACACACACACACACACACACACACACACACACACACACACACTCAAGAGATACCGCAAACAGAGTTGGGAAAATCATTTGCCTGGCAGCTTTGTCTCTTCCAAACCAACCCCTCTCAATTATTTGCTTACCTTCCCACTTTCCCACGTCACTCTGTCCCTCTCCCTCCCTCTCTCCCTCTTTCTCCCCCTCCCTCTCTCCCTCTCTCTCTCTCTCTCTCTCTCTCCCTCTCTCTCTCGCTCATAACCTAGACCCTCCCATTTCTCACTGCCACCAAAACCCAAAACACAGAAGCAGTCACACTTCAACTTGTACAGCAACAGGAATACAGGTTATTGAGGTGAACACACACACACACAAACATACCTATACACACACACACACACACACACACACACACACACACACACACACACACACATACACTCACATACACCTGCAAGGGCCTGATGCACTGGACCAGACCAGACCAGAGGGGGTGACTCACTCACAGCTTGGGACTTGGTGCCGTTACAGACAGTTCAGCAAACCTGGGTTGAATTCTCACTGCTCCGTTGGAGAAATAAAACAGGTAAAAGGCTCATCCTTTTTCCCTCTCTTTTTCTCCTCCTCTTCAGAATTTCTCTACCTAACAGTATATCCTTCTCATGTCCTTCTTGGTCTTTCTTTCTTGACCGTTTTCTCTTTTGCATGAGTTGTTTTTTATGTCACCTTGTCCTCCTGCACTTGTCCTTTACTCTATAAATACCTGAGAGGTAAAAGTCGCAGGGCTTGCTCAGACCGTTTTTTTTTTTCCTGCACCCCTACTGAGTAAATATCTTCATTTCATTGTGTGTTATTAGTCTATATGCATAAATACAGACCATTTGGTTCATTCGGCACTTTTACATTTCAAGCTGGGTGACTTTCCTTAAGATTTCAAAATACATGAAAATGTGAAACTGTGGGACAGTTTAATGAAGGTACAAACGGCCATATCTGGTTTGATCTGTTTCGTTCTGACAATGTGCTGTTTGTGTTTCACTTCACGCTGACTGGGTCTTGACTAAACACTATAGTGATGCAGGTCTGTGAGATCAGATGACTGCAGACTTTGAGTGTTTACACTCAGCACACACAGTCAGTATAATATTATGTAAGGCCTGATGACTACATCAACCTGGCTTGTTTCATTTCATTATTCCAATGCTATGACTTTTCAAGTTAATCACAAGTCACAAAAGCACTGCCTTACATGTTATTACATAGATGACAGTTAGGATAGGATATACAGCAGACCTGGCAAGTACCTAGGCAGTATTTCTGGGTAAACAGAGCATGAAATAAAAAAGGCACATTTAAAGGGCACTGACACAAAAACTATATAAGTCGCCTTTAAACACTGACATTTTACCGTACAAAATGGTTCTTCTCCCTGTCAGACAGTGCTAGTTCTCTCCCCTGACATTTTGTATAGAACAGTAAACACCCAGATCCTCTGTGACTGTGACTCAGTTACATTTGTGTGGCTTTCTTCTCTGCATCTCTATCTCCCTTCATCCTCCATGGTGTGTGTGTGTGTGTGTGTGTGTGTGTGTGTGTGTGTGTGTGTGTGTGTGTGTGTGTGTGTGTGTGTGTGTGTGTGTGTGTGTGTGTGTGTGTGTGTGTGTGTGTGTGTGTGTGTGTGTGTGTGTGTGTGTGTGTGTGTGTGTGTGTGTGTGTGTGTGTGTGTGTATGCATAAGGGTGTGTGTGTGTGTGTGTGTGTGATAGAGAGAGAGAAATGGTCTACATTTCTATAGCGTCTTTCATCCAATCCAAAGCCCTTTACAATGTGCAGTACATTCAACCCATTCACACACACACACACACACACACACACACACGCACACACACGCACACACACACACACACACACACACACGCACACGCACACGCACACGCACACACACACACACGCACGCACAGATGGCAGAAACAACCACGCAGGGCACCAGCCTGCTCATCTCCAGTAGGGGTTCAGTGTCTTTTGCACTTTTGACACAAAGCCGGGGCATCGAACCCTCTGGTTCCCTTTTACCTCCTGTTCCACTTCTGCTCACGAGGCTCTCTGTTACTGTCACTCATACCTCTCTTCCTCTTTTTTTTTCTTCCAGATGAATCGAGACCCATCCAGTGCCATGAGGTGATCGGTCCACACGCAGTGGTGGAAAAAGTAAAAAATGTTTTTACTTAAGTAAAAATACTGCAATGTAGAAATATGAAAAAAGGCTCATTTTTGTGAAAAAAAGGCACATGCGTCGTGACGCATTGTGAGCTTGTAGATCTGCTATTTTCAAATGGACGACATGTATACACGGCTGAAGTGGTTAATGTATGTTTTGTAATAATAATCAAAATCTACAAAGTAACTAGTAACTAAAGTTTTCAAATAAATGTAGTGGAGTAAAAGTACAATATTTGGATCCGAGATGATAGTGGAGTAGAAGTAAAAGTACTGGAGATTGGAAATACTCCAGTAAAGTAAAAAAAAAAACACCCAGTGTGAAGTGAGTGGTGTTATTTAGAACAGTGGTCATCACAGTGATGGAAGCTCACTTGAAAAAAAAATTGAAGTGCGTGGTGCTATTTATAGGTTATGAATTTCATCATGCGTCTCGCTAGCCAATCACAGTACTGAGCAAAGGGTCTGAATACTTATCAGCCAATCACAGTACAGGTTATGAATTTCATCATGCGTCTCGCTAGCCAATCACAGTACTGAGCAAAGGGTCTGAATACTTATCAGCCAATCACAGTACAGGTTATGAATTTCATCATGCGTCTCGCTAGCCAATCACAGTACTGAGCAAAGGGTATGAAGACTTATCAGCCAATCACAGTACAGCGACCCCAACCCCACTTATAGGAGCGGCTACACCGCTCAAAAACCTCAAAATTGTACTTAAGAACAGTACTTTACACCACTGTCCACACGTTGCTCTCTCTCCAGCCAGAGTCATGCAGAGACATGAGACCATGAGGACTAAGAGATGGTGGAGGGTGGTGGTGTTACTCATAGGCCTCAGCCTGGTCCTGGAGGCTACTCCTCCTCCTCCTCCTCCTGCTCCCCAGGCCTCCTGCCCAGCAGCAGGGACCCCCCCGGTGCTGGTCCTGACGCAGCCCCAGTATGAGGACAACACAGTGCTGGATCCCGGTGCGGGCTTCATGGCGGCGCCGGTACGCTCCTTCCTCGACACGGTCCAGCCCAACAGCTTTCCTACAGGTCAGTGAGAGCTGATGGAGTTCTCCCTGTGCTGCTATAAGGCAACGTAAAATCTATCTTTATATTGAGACCACTTTACACCTGGCGTCCCTCTTTTGGCCATGTAAACAAAAGCAACTTATTTTTTATCATTCTTAACCAGTATATTTTGTATTGTCTGCCCCCCCCCCCCCCCCCCCCGCAACAGAAATGTATTTACGGCATTTATGTAGTTTAGTGTTAATAGGGCTTGCCAACGTGGGGGGTGTGGCATAGCAGCTGCAGACATACTGGTGGGGGGGGATGTTAAGTTAGCCTCGATCTCCAGGCTTTTATTGTTTTACTAAAAAATAAAAGCCTGGAGGAGCGCGTCGGTGTACTCGGTATGGGAAGTGTTTCATTTCCCAACCAACCAGAGTGCAGTGGGCGTCGCTCGTAATGTTGTGTTAACGGGGCGGGGGTTGACGGACAGATTGGTGAACCAATGGGATCAGGCGCAATCTCTCCGCGCCTCTATACACCCGCCCCTCTATACACGAAAACAGGAGCGCTAGTGCAGCCTAATGTTAAGTCAACCTGTTTATACCCCACTAAGATATCCGCCGCTACCAGATGACACTTGTTGACGACGCCCCCTTCAGGATTTATTTACCAACATCCAAAATATCCTCAGTGATACAAACCGGCATCATTCATTTTGGAGCAATTCTTCCGTGGTTTTGTTTCGTACTGAATACTGGGAATCACAGTATTCAGTTCGAAACTGAAGCGGAATAACAGACAACAGAGCTATCAGAGGTGTCGCCACAACTATAATTAACGTTACATTAGTATGACTTTTAAGTGGTTAATTCCCCACACGGCGTACAATCTAGAATCTCACACCGTTGTCATAGCTTGTACTGTAGTTGTTTTTTTTGTTCAGTGTTATGATACTTCAGAGCACAGATAGTTGTCCGGAGGCAACTGTGGGAGGGGAGGCGGGGACATAGATTGGTGAAGCAATAGGAAGCGCCGCACGAATCCGGGCGGCTGGGTTTGGATCCGCCCTTCAAGACCATCGATTGGGCTCGTTCTTTCAGTCTAGGCGAGGCATGACTCAGGCTTTAACCTGCAGTCCTCTATACTGCTACTATGTTGGCCCCCAAATAATTGGCAAAACACTAAGATTTTATAGATAAAATATCTTTAATATAACATAATTTACGTAACAAAAATATTTTGTTTCCTTTAAAACCTTGAAAAAGAGTTTTCATTGTGATATTGATAAATAGGAACTTAAAGTATACTATGCTAGTTCCACTGATCCAAGCCGGAACACATTCGATTGATTGATCATTAAAGGGACAGTTCACCCCCCAAAGGACTTTTTTTTCTATCGATCCCTTTCGAACCAGCCCTTTAAAATAAATATGCTCTGAAAATGCGAACACTTTGGAGAAGTTTCAAGTGGGCCCTGATCCAAGGAGAAGGTTGAGAACCATTTGTCTATATTATCTATACATTAGTTACCCAGCCTAACCCACAGAAACTCCATGACAACTTAGGCTAATCAGTAAGTGAATGGGAATGCACCTACTTTGTCCAGTTAATGCTTAACTTCAAGGGCGATGTTGTCTGGGCTGGTGTTTCCTCATTTGTACAGAATGACTCGTTCGTTCGTGACCAGACAGTATCGTCTGAGCCTTTCAATGCTTTCTATTACCGGGATGTTTTTTTGTGAAGTGCTTCTATTGTGTCAGAAAAACCACAATGCATTTAATATCCTGCCTCCAGGTTCATACCGACTTTAATAAGCAAACAATGGAAAAGGCCACACAAAATGACGTGTACAAACACGCGCACGCGTACACACACAGGCACACTCGCACACTCGCACACTCGCACACACCAGTGGTGGAAAAAGTAACACACATTTTTACTCAAAGTAAATACTTGATACTTGATACAATACTACAATGTAGAAGTACTCTGTTACAGGTAAAAGTCCTGAATTTAAAATGTACCTGAGTGCAAAAGTATTGGTATCAAAATGTACTTGAAGTACCAAAAGTAGAAAGTACTCATTATGCAGAATGTCCCATTTCACAAGTTTTCAAATGTATAATAAAATAGCAATAAAAAATAGCAGATCTACAAGCTCACAATGCGTCGCATTGCGACACATTGTGAGCTTATAGATCTGCTATTTTAAAATGGCCAAAATGTATATACTGTAGGGCTGAGGTGGTTAATGTATGTTTTGTAATGATAATCAAAATCTACAAAGTAACTAGTTACTAAAGTTTTCAAATAATTGTAGAGGAGTAAAAGTACAATATTTGCGATGCTGAGATGTAGTGGAGTAGAAATAAAAGTGCTGAAAATTTGAAATACTCCAGTAAAGTAAAAACTACCTAAAAATTGTACTTAAGTACAGTACACGAGTAAATGTACTTAGTTACTCTCCACCACTGTCTGGCACGCACGCACATTCGCACGCGCACACACACACACACACACACACACACACACACACACACACACACACACACACACACACACACACACACACACGCACGCACACGCACACCGACAGTCTGTCAACCTTTGCTCAGATGAAAGCATGGATGACTCACTGATAATCCTTTATTTTTTATAGATGACTGAATCACAGAACATGTTCCATTTCCTTGACATTCAACACTTTGTGATGACAAATTATTATTATTGTCAGGTTGACCATGTTATTGATGAGGATGAGTCGGTGTTCTGTGAGACAGTAGATGTGCCAGCTAGTTTAATACCTGTTAATTTACTGCTAATATACTGTTAGTGCGCTCTTTAACTATATTTATACAGTATTTATATCTGTTGATCTACAACACGATAATCCCAGTGCAGAGGTACAAGGTACAGTTATGTAGAACACCTTCTGGTTTCTGGTACTTAATTTCTAATGTACAGTACAGTCTGCTTACACTTCATTATTATTATTATTATTATTATTATTATTATTATTATTATTATTATTATTATTACCCTTATTATTATTATTATTATTATCCTAATATTCTACTATAAAATTATGAGGAAACCTCTGTCCACACACACACACACACACACACACACGCACGCACGCACGCACGCACACACACACACACACACACACACACACACACACACACACACACACACACACACACACACACACACACACACACACACACACACACACACTCACACACACACACACACCCACCCACCCACCCACACACACACACACACACACACACACACACACACACACACACACACACACACACACACACACAGACACGCGCGCGCACACACACACACACACACACACACACACACACACACACACACACACACACACACACACACACCCACACACACACACACACACACACACACACACACACACACACACACACACACAGACACAGACACGCGCGCGCACACACACACACACACACACACACACACACACACACACACACACACACACACACACACACACACACATACACACACACACACACACACACACACACACACACACAGACACACACACACACACACACACACACACACACACACACACACACACACACACACACACACACAGACATAACCTTTTTTCCTATATCAGAACTGACTGACGGTATGCGGTAACGAGTAATATAATGCATTACCAAACGGCAATTCCGTAATAAATTATTACAATTAGCCAAGTTACTTTCCGAGTTACTTTACCGACCAGGGTCCCGTCGTCCCGTTATGAACCAATACAGGATTTGTTGAAACACGTCCATTGTTTCTGAAAAGGACATTCATCGTGTGCTGGCTATGTCCTCACTATTACAATATTATTGAGCTGTGCACCTTAAAGACTTTTATTTAGTCTGGAGTGTTGCAGGCCTTCTGCTTTGCAGTCATTTCTCTCCATAAACATCCCCCCCTGACAATCAACACTGAAGAACAGAATAAACACAAGAAGAAGGCCAGTACATTTGTCGTAGGACCCAGGTTGGACCTCCCGTGCCTTCCTCTCTGTGCCATATGTCCTGTCTGTGCTTAGTCTCGCGTGGCCAGACTGTTGCCTCCCACAATTTTCAGATGCTTGCGGTCATACAGTCTGGGACTCGGAAGCTCTGATCATGATTAAAATATAAAGCGGAAGTGAAGCCTCCTCCCCACTTCCGTTTGGTCTTTACAGTCGCGCAAATGTATCCTAATATAAATCAACATCATCTAAGTATATATAGCTTGCTGCTTAGGAGAAATGGAAATTAAAACATTTAATGTAAAGATATTTAAAAATATATTTTCGTGACCGGAAATGCCAGCTTCTGTTCCTCGGATTTCGGGAGGTGTAGTTCCAGACTCTATATAGCGTTCGGAGATTGTGGAATAGCTGTCTGGCTACGTGAGACTAGTCTGTGCTCTGTGCCTGATGCCCTGCACTGTCGGGTGTAAACCACTGTGCGCCCGGGTGTTTAGAACGATGAAAGCCGTGTACGATTTTAGTTGTTCTATTTCAGCATTTTGGTAAAAGTAACTAAACAGTAATAAGTAATAAGTAATATATTGCTCTTGCTCAGACAGTAATATGTAACGAGATGTATTACTTTAAAATTAAGGTAATAGGTAATATGTAATCTGTTCAAAAATAAAAGTAACTTGCCCAACACTGTATGTATGTATGTATCTATCTAGTTAACAGTCAGCTGAACCTCCCTGCTGCGAATCCTTTCAAAGGAAACTCCACATCCCCACAAAGCTCTTCCTCATTGCATGTCAGTCCAAGCTCAGCACACGTTTACCTTTCCTCTCGCTCCCGCTCTCTTTCTCTCACTCTAATCCCCCCCTACACACACACACACACACACACACACACACACACACACACACACACACACACACACACACACACACACACACACACACACACACACACACACACACGCATGGCCCTTAAGAGCAGGGCTTACAACAGTGCTCACCGACCTGAGCTTGCCAGCTGGTTCCCACTCATTCTTAACTCAACACCAGCTGGTGAACGGAGTTTCTTTTGAATGCTTGTGGTTGGTTCGTAGTACGGTTTGAAGTTACCACACCTTTTGAACAAAGTGAATTCCTGCTTATGACGTAGAAAAACTCCCAAATGAATTCTCCCATTCTCTTATATTCTCTCATGTACCTACAGTATATACCATAACGACTTTCAACCAGGGCCAGACTGATACTATGTATTGGACGCCTCGATTTTGGCCATCATGTGACTTTCTTTTTTTTAAAGATATTTTTTGGGGCTTTTTGCCTTTATTGATAGATTATAGTAGGCTGACAGGAAATAAGGGGAGAGATGGGGGGGTTACACAAGATCTACAAGCTCACTTGTGAGCTTGTAAATCGGCTATTTTCAAATAGCCAAAGTTTAAATAGAGCTGAGTTTTGTAATATTAATCAAAATCTATAAAGTAACAAGTAACTAAAATGTTCAAGTAATTGTAATGACGTAAAAGTACAATATTTGTCTCTGAGATGTAGTGGAGTAGAAGCAAAAGTACTGAAAATTGGAAATACTCCAGTAAAGTAAAAAATACCTCCAAAATGTGACTCACACGGATCTGGCCCTGACTGGGCTTTTGCAAGCCTGTCTGTCTGAGACCGAAAGGAGGAACCAGATAACCTCAACCCCCCCCCCCCCACACAGCCATAATTCAGAGCACCTGAACAATGACGACACACCTCTCTCTGCTCAGTTCCCCCTTCACGTCCACACAATCAGCGTCTGTGTTGTCGGGGACAATATCCATAACAACTGAGCCTCTGCAGGACAATAGAACGGGGGAGTCTAATCTCTCTGGTTGCCTGGTTATTACCGGACACCAGGAGGGCTTGATTTCACCCTTTATTGTACTTCCTCCTCTACCACGGCAGACATTAATCTTCCTCCTGGGGTCTGCGTTAAAACCATGCAATTGTGAATAAATATACAAACAAACATCGAACTGATTGATTTAATTCAATCAAATCAATTTGAATAACTTTTTAAATGTTAGTTGTATTTTTGGCCAACACCATCGTACAATGAAGTATAAAATACATTTGTATATGAAAATACAAGTAACAATGCGCTGTTTGATTGTTCCATTAATCAAAAAAGGTAATCGATTGAATTAATCGCTAAGAAGATAACCAATATGTGCAGCCATAGTCTAGACCACGGGGGTCAAACTCATTTTGGGGTGTGGGCCGCATTGGTCAAAAAGTGACTTGATGTGGGAACGCGGACACGCTTGCGCGCTCATGCTCATCCAGTTATACAGCATTGTTTTCCAGTCTGTTGTCTCAGTCACTGCTATAACTACAGTATATCACTTTAAAAAATGTTATTATGAAAGAAGAATAGCTACTTTAATTATTGACATTAAAAACAAACAATGCAATTTGTAAGGACTCCCAATAAACCATTTTAAGTAGAATGAATTGAAGTTAAACAATACTGGTAATGTGTGTTGTTATGATAATGATTACCATGTCTTAAGCCACGTTTTCACTACAGTGCCGGAATTTTTCCAACTAAATAATTAGATTTAAAGAACAATAATTAAAGAACAGAGCGTTTGTTTTCTCTCTCTCTCAATCATTATCAAGGGGTTAACAGGTGGAGTTGCCAGTTAGTTCTGTTTCTAGCCTAAATTCTCATGTCCAAGACACAAAGCCACATTAATTCATCATACATGACAGCTGTGTCGCGACCAGTGTTGCCATATTTTGCAAGAGAAATAAGGAACCAGGTCTATGAAAACAAGCCCAAAGTAAGTGACTATTATATACCATACATGAGCACGTCTAGACTCTATCAATAAAAGTCCAAGTAATCAAAGTCAGGTAGCATAACATAACAATACATGTATATAGTTGACCATTTTAACAATTACAACACATTTGTACATAGTCTGGGACGCAATGTCCCGTGTACATAGTCTGGGACGCAATGTCCCCATGGTCAGGTGTAGCAACCACCCCAAAGGCCAGAAACCGAAGCTCAGCGTGCACAAAGAAAGAACAGAGACATTGAGGTTGTGGTCTCTAGGACAGGCAGAGCTCATTAATCAACACAGCAGCATTACATATCAACGTGAATGTGTTCTGGAATTAATCCCCAAGACAGGTAGCCTATACACTTCACAAAAACATGAAACATCCTCACTGCAAAAGACAAATCACCAGTTGTGGAAAATGTACTCAAATGTTTTACTTAATTAAAAGTACCAACACTTTAAAGTAGAAATACTCTGTTACAAGCAAAAGTCTGGAATTAAAAATGTACTCGAGTAAAAGTACAAAAGTATTGGTATCAAAATGCACTTAAAGTACCAAAAGTAGAAAGTGCTCATTATGCAGAATGTCCCATTTCATGTATAAAATGTATACAAATCTTTTGAAAATAGCAGATCTACAAGCTCACAATGCGTCGCAGCGCGACGCGTTGTGAGCTTGTAGATCGGCTATTTTCAAATGGCCGCAATGTATAATGGGGCTGAAGTGGTTAAAGTTTGTTTTGTAATAATAATGAAAATCTACAAAGTAACTAGTAACTAAAGTTGTCAAATTATTGTAGTGGAGTAAAAGTAGAACATTTGCAGAGTAGAAGTAAAAGTATTGAAATTTGGAAATACTCCAGTAAAGTAAAAAATACCTCCAAATTGTACTTACAGTACTGTAAGTACAGTACTGTAAGTACAGTACTTGAATAAATGTCCTTTGTTACGTTTACACCCCACTGCAAAAGACAAATCACAAACAGTATTTCATCAGAAGGGTATACAGTAAAAAAAAAGAGAAAAGTTAACATTGTTCTTCTCACAACCTTTGTCTTCCCATGTCTTGCAGACCTGATCGTGACCTTCGTGGAGGACATTGAACACGCGCTGTCAGATGGAGACACCGTCAGAGCTGTAAGAACAACATGTCTTTGCCCAGGAGGAGGCAGTGTGTGCAGCGTGGGAACTTGAACTTCTCTTTTAGTCGTGACAGACACTCCCACCCCAGAGCCCCCT
>NC_137619.1:7244802-7399802 GCF_963280865.1 Gymnoscopelus braueri | reverse complement strand
CCAGCAAATTGACCATGTGGTGAACGAAAGCTACAAGATTGTCGACGAAGTCACCGGAAACCTTGACAGTGAGTTGGGAAAAAAAAAAAATGTGGTTAATGCTGTAATTCTGTGCCATTTAAAACCATATTTCCCTGCCTGTCATTTACACAGTCAAGTCTCTCTTAACTGTGTGTGTGTGTGTGTGTGTGTGTGTGTGTGTGTGTGTGTGTGTGTGTGTGTGTGTGTGTGTGTGTGTGTGTGTGTGTGTGTGCGTGTGCGTGTGTGCGCGTCTGTCAGATATTGGCCTCAAGGTGGGCACAGAGATCCGGAAAAGCATAGAAGGACCCGTGACGCCAGCGCTGGACTCAGTTAAAATATTGGCCCAAGGTACAGTCCTGTCACCTTGCATCATCCTGTTTGCACTGCTGTGCTGTGTGCACGTGAGAGTGCACGTGAGAGCACCAGTGAAAGGTTTTCTCCATCCAAAATCTCATAATTCAAAATTTGGAAACCAGTCATGCCTGCAAACGCAAATACGAAAAAGTTAAAGCTGCAGTCGGTACAATTTTCACATTCTTCACAGACATGAGCTATTCAGGGAAATGAAGTCAGAGAAGGACATTATGCTGAACTAGGCCCTGGCAAGAGAGTAGATTGCCCAAAAAAAAGGGTGACAAAAAGGATGATTAAAAATAGTTACATCAAGGTAACCTCTGCCAGCTGCAAATAAAACTCAGACAGTCTATGTGACTTCTGAGTCACAGAGTATGTGACAAACAGAACATAAACTCACACCATGCACCAATAATACACAATGCTGTTTGGGCCAACAGTTACAGGACAATGGGTCATCAGACAGAGTACAGAATTGCCGTTTCTATTTCACTGTCGAGATTCTGAATTCTTAACTCCTCCTCAGTCCTCATCCCTTCATCTTCAAACCAGTCCAGTGACTCTGAGTATGAACTTCTGAAGTCCTGAGTTTGTACAAACAATGTATTTATTTCACTGATAGCTATATCAGTGAAATATCAGACGGTTACTTCATATTTTATTCATACAAATTATTTCTTAACCCTTAAATAAAATTTATTATTTCAGTGGACTTAATATCAGTGTTTTATTTGATGGCTTTGCTGTCCTTGGCCTTTGTGCCCTCAAAACGTTTACAAGGCCAAAGGCAGGCCTAGCGCATAGTATACTCTACCATACAGATTGGTCAAAATAACATTTTATTCACAAAACAAATGTATTAACAAAAAAAAGTTAGGCATTGCAGCTTTAAAGATGCAATCCAATTAGCCATTTACTTACAGCAAACAGCAATAGAGTATTTATTTATTTATTGAGTTCACTCATCCCAAAAATATATATAATTTATCCATTTGTACACTATCACACTTACAGACCAGTGAGTATGGGTACATTTCGTTCCCCTAACTATCAATCATTTACCTGGTGAACCTCCTCCCCCCAAAAGACCCCCATGTTGAGAGAACCAGTGGTTTACAGTATATAGGCCTGTATGTACAGTTAGTTCTGACCTATAGGCATGTGTTGTTGTTGGTATACAGAGGCCGTCAGCACCGACTCTCTCCTGAAGGAGCTGAACTCATCTCTGGCCCAGCTGGAGTCCAGTGCCCAGCTGCTCCAGGCCAACGTCAGCCAGGTCAAAGGTCGCCTCAACCAGACCATACACAAGCCAGCCTGCATGCACTGCATGCAACTGGAGCCTGAGCTTCAGAAAGTCACGGTGGACACGTCGGTCAATGTAAGAAACAACTGCATAGTAAATTCACTTTGAGCTATTTAACCCTTTAAGGCCGGGAAGGAAACGCATGTGTGTCATTTTAAGGTTTCTTTGGCTATTCAAAAATAGCAGATCTACAAGCTCATAACGCGGCACCGAGTGCCGCGCTATGAGCTTGTAGATCTGCTATTTTGTAGAAAAATCGTGTCCCTGGAACAAAATATTTTTAGATGGGAGGGGGTCCGCGGACAAATACATATTATTTTGGGGGTCCTTGACACAAAAAGTTTGAAAACCATTGATAATAATAATGAGCAACATAAGTAAAAAAACATATATAAAAAAAAAACGTTAGGAAAAAAAAAAATTTGAGTATTTTTTTTGAGTGAATTTGTAAAAAGATTTGAGTTAAAAACTTTCGCTTTAAAAAAGTATATATATATTCAACCTAAAGATTTGCACACATTTTCACAAAAAAAAACAAAAAACGCTTGGCATCTGCAACATATTGTGAGCTTGTGGGTCTGCTATTTTTGGTGCGGCTACACCGTCGAGCGTTCAGACTGATTTGATTCACTTTGCAAACTGAACGAGTTGGTCTTATTGCTAGTCGAGCAGAAGTGTTGTTTACTGAAGAAGCACTTTTTGGTGATTCATATTGAAGTGTTCCGCAGAGTGGTTGAGAGGGTGAAACAGCACCTTGTTCCTCTGGTTTGCAAAAGAGCAACAGGAAACAACAGTGAAGACATATAACTGCCTCTGGCATGAGCTGTGATGACATGGCAAATGATAAGACGATCTGTCATACTCCTCTCCTTTCCTTTCCTCTGCTCTCCTCTCCTGTCCTCTCATCTCCTCTCTCCTCCTCTGAGATCTCTGCTGCCCCCTGCTGTTAGTTCAAGGTATCACAATGTTCTTTTTTATTATAACAAAATCTTGTTTCTTTCCTTCTTTTTGTTGTTATTGTGTGTGTGTGTGTGTGTGTGTGTGTGTGTGTGTGTGTGTGTGTGTGTGTGTGTGTGTGTGTGTGTGTGTGTGTGTGTGCGTGCGCGTGTGTGTGCGTGCGTGCGTGCGTGTGTGCGTGCGTGCGTGTGTGTGTGTGTGTGTGTGTGTGTGTGTGTGTCCTCCATAGATACCCAACCTCAGTAGGTTCCAGTCTGCGGTGGATGAGGTCATGAAGGCTGACCTGCACGCTCAGCTCCAGCAGGTTGGTGACCTCACTCTGGAAGCAATGATGTAACAACGTCATTAAACCTTACCTTGAACCCCAGTATCCATTATTCTGGGGGAACATTAGACAAAAATAACCAATCTACAAGCTCACAGAACGCTATGCGACGCGTTGTGAACTTGTAGATTGGCTATTTTTGGTATAGCCGAGTACAGAGCCAATTTACACAAACAAATTTAGCGTTACTTGAGAATGTTTAACCACTTAAATCCCATGTTCGGGTTTGTTTATGGTTATGCCTGAGTCAGAGTGACGTGGCCGTGTCTGAGTCATAACCCTAAACAATCATAAACAAATAACTGGCCGGCCCTCCCCAGTAGCCAATTTTAATACAGGATGGAAGTCATTTAACACGTGGTTGGAGAAAGCGCATGTGTGAATTTGGACGATAATTATCAAGCATGATCAGAAAGCTGTGCTTATTCCAGGGAAAGGACTACTTGGACAGCATTCCACAGAGAGTCACCAATGAAACCAAAGACATAGTTCAGGGTGAGTATGCAGAATAATGACCTCCTCAAAACCCACACTATTGTACCTCTTGCAGGCTTTTGTTTCTCTTAATGAATCCCTCCTGCATAGATGCTAGTGTTAAAAAAAACACTTTAAATCTGACATCCTTATTTTTGGCAGGAAAAAAAAGAAATTTAAGACAATTTTAAGTAATTCTAATATGTTTTTCAATACGTTTTTCTCATTATCATTATTATTATTATAATTTTTTTCAAAAACAGCGCAAATAGCAGATCTACAAGCTCTATGAGCTTATAGAAAATATTTTTTGCTATTTTTGAAATTGTGCTGTTTTTTGTTTGTGTGTTAGAGTCGAAGAACAAACTGAATGAGATCAAAGCACAGATCTCCCAGGTAACCAGCGACTTCCCCGTCTCTGTGTTAAGCGACGCCTCTGATGCTCTGGTCCAGCTGCAGACGGACATCACTTGGTACGCTCCTGACGTGGAGAGTGCAGAGTACATCAGGTCAGCTGTTAACACTTAAACGCACACACACACGCACACACACACGCAAGCACACAGCACATCGCGATGCGACGCATTGTGAGCTTGTAGATCGGCTATTTTCAAACAGCCTATGTATAAAATAGGGCTGAAGTGGTTAAAGTATGTTTTATAATATAATAATTTATATTTGCAGAATAACTGTAGTAACTAAAGTTTTCTAATAATTGTAGTGGAGTAAAAGTACAATATTTGCCTCTGAGATGTAGTGGAGTAGAAGTAAAAGTACTGATATTTTTAAATACTCCAGTAAAGTAAAAATACCTTAAAATTGTACATAAATACAGTACTTGAGTAACTGTACTTAGTTACTTTACACCACTGCACGCACGCGCACACACACACACACACACACACACACACACACACACACACACACACACACACACACACACACACACACACACACACACACACACACACACACACACACACACACACACACACACACACACATAAATGATGGAGACTAATAGTCGTACAATGGGACATTTTTTTTACAGTATATGTGTGTAACTTGCTGGTTCTTGTACAGGTGGGCTGTGGGCGTGGCGGTGTGCTGTGTGGTTCTACTGGTGGTGGTGTGTAACGTACTGGGCTTGATGGTGGGCCCCTGTGGACTGGAGCCTAAAGCGGACCCCACAGATCGCTCCTGCTCCGCAGACTGTGCCGGCACCTTCCTGATGATGTGAGTCCTTATGTTAGCCTGTCCACCAGTAATAGCAGTTATGTTATTTACTTTAGTTTATTTACACCTCTTCAGACCCTAACTCTCAAATAAGTGTTAATCAATATCTCTATATTCCCATAGTAATTCGTTATAGAGTGTTTGTTCAGTAACAGGGGTAACAGATATTTTACTTGAGTAAAAGTAGCAATACCACAATATAAAAATACTCTGTTACAAGTAAAAGGCCTGTGTTCAACATTTTACTTGAGTAAAAGTACAAAAGTATTGGCAACAAAATATACTTAAAGTGCCAAAAGTAAAAGTACTAAAATGTTTGAAAATAGCAGATCTACAAGCTCACAACGCGTCGCGATGCGGCACGTTGTGAGCTTGTAGATCTGCAATTTTCAAATAGCGTAGGTATAAAATAGGGTTGAAGTGGTAAATGTATGTTTTATAATACAATAATGTATAAAGTAACTAGTAACTAAAGTTTTCAAATAATTGTAGTGGAGTAAAAGTACAATATTTGCCTGAGATGTAGTGGAGTAGCTCTGCTATCTTTTGAAAAGAAATCTGTTCTAACCATTTGAACTATGTGTTCTTGACCTGGATGTGATGTGATGTCAGGGGTGCAGGTTTCAGCTTCCTGTTCTCCTGGCTCTTCATGATCATCGTGCTGGTTCTGTTTGTGCTGGGAGGGAACGTGTACACCATGCTGTGTAAACCCTGGCACAGCGGAGAGCTGTTCACGGTAAGACAGTGTTTGTGTACGCCATCATCACCGATGAATTCACTTGTCATACCCATAATCGCGATTATAATGATTTAATGGTGTTTTTGGCATTGAAACATTATTATTAAAGATGATATATTTCGGTTAGCCTTTTTAGGCCACGTTGCCTTGTTGAAAGTGGTTCAAGGAGCATGGAAAACGATGTGGAAATATATCCAGCTGTTTTCATACAGGTGAATGGAAACGATAAAGCAAAAATAATAATCGTGAGAGGCCTAGTGTTGTGATGTTGATGTCCTGGTGGGTAGGTGGATGGATGGATGGATGGATGGATGGATGGATGGATGGATGGATGGATGGATGGATGGCATCATGCTCAACAGAGTGTCCTCTGTTTGTCTGCAGTTTATAGAAACTCCCGGTCTGATTCCTGGACTGGACCTAGGCCCTGCGCTGGGACTGAAAAGCAACCTTACACTCATTGACGTTTACAAGTATGTAACCCCCTTATAACACACACACGCACACACACACACACACACACACACACACACACACACACACACACACACACACACACACACACACACACACACACACACACACACACACGCTCATCTTCTACAAGGAGTCTGATGTGGTTGCCATGTTGGTTCTGTTGGCAGTGATTGTGAGCAGAACAAGCCTCTGTGGTCGGCGCTGCGCGTCTACGAGCTGGTGGACCTGGACGACGTGCTCAACGTCTCAAAAGTAAGAACACCTCTGCTTTATTTACCTTGGGGAGGTTCACTGAGAACTAATTCTCTTTTTCAGGAACGCTCTGCTTCACACTCACACAGACACACAGACACACAGACACACACACACACACACACACACACACACACACACACACACACACACACACTATAATTCCATTTAGTTTTAGTCATATTCTAGTCATCTGAAATGTTTTAGTTTTTGTCTAGTTTTAGTCGACTAAATATAATATCATAGTTGACTAAATCTACAGTTGATTTAGTCGATTAGAATGTATTTTGGCGGTGCCTTGATGGCGTCGTAATGGCAGATTTTACACTTGGTTGCATGCTGAAAATAGCCAATCTCTGTGAGCTTGTAGATCTGCTATTTTCAGAGCGCAACACCTGAGTGCAACCAAACATAAAATGACTTGTCTTTTAGTTCTACTGGATCTCTTCTCCACTAGACCCTCACTAACATTTTAGTCTAGTTTTTATTTGTTGATGAAATTGTCAATATATATAGTCTAGTTTTAGTCACCATAGCTTAGTTTTTTTTATTTAGTTTTCGTCAGTGAAAAAAGGTAGTCGACGAAAATGTTTTGTCATAGTTTTAGTCGACGAAATCAACACTGACACACACACACACACACACACACACACACACACACACACACACACACACACACACACACACACACACACACACACACACACACACACACACACACACACACACACACACATTAAAACTTGGGAACTGCCCACAGTACAACCACAGTCTTATACTGTTGGCCACTGAGCAGTTGGGGGGTTCAGTGTCTTGCTCAAGGGCACTTCAGCAGTGTTGGGGAGGGGGGGGGGGGTGTCACTAACCCCAGCCAGATTTTATTTTCTTTTTAAATTATTTATTTTCGAAGCGGGACCCTTTTCGGTTTTACAAACTCTCTCCTCTCTAACCCCTCTGTCTTTCAGTACACAGAGGAGATCTGGAGGATCTTTGACGACGCAAACATCACCCTGTCCCCTGTCACCCTGCTGAGCCCTGAGGTCCAGAACCAGCTCCAGAGCCTGCCTGACATGGCCCAGGACGTGGACTTCCAAGCCGTTGAGCAGCAGGTATGGTAGCCTGGGATCAATACCATTTTGGGGTTTCTGATCCGGTCGGAGCGGAAGTAACTTTACGTCATCATTACGTCATCAGGCGGCCGGAACCAGTGATCGGAACCACCGGCGCCGTGCATCTCCAAAATGATTTAAAGGTTAAGGTTTAAAATGTGTTTAGTTTGGTATAATCGTTTTGTTTCTTTTGGTATAATAATGGTTTGGTACGTCCATCGTTTATTCTAACTCGTAGCGCGACTAGCGAGACTAAACAAAAACAATGCGACTCCAACCGGAACCAATCACCGGAACCACGATTATTTTTTCCATTTTTTTTAAACCAGGATCATACGGCTAGTTTTAGAACAAATACCAGGTGATATGAGGTTAGCAGGTAGGTAGGGCACCGTGTCTGTATTGGTAGGGGTCCTCAAACCTTTTTAATTTCAAGGACCCCCAGTTTGATTATGCATGAGGCCAACGACCCCCATTTGATAACATTTTCATCATCTCTAGGAAACCCAATCTGAACCGTGAAATCCTAACTCTTTAGAAAAATCTAGAAAGATTTCAACAAGGCACATCTTCTCTTGTAGGGGTCCCTGGCACAAAATCTTGGGGGATTCTTAACATGAAAATGTCTCAATGTTCTCAAAGGGGGATCCAGGGGTCCCCAGCAAAATGAGGAACAGTTTCACCCCTTAAGCAAAATAGCAAAACTCACTATATTTGTAAACAACAAAATAATAATAATAATATCTTTTTCATCGATCAAGTGTTTTCTATCATGTGTTCTTCAGATCAACAACATCACCAACATCAACCTGAACACGACGGCGGAAAGAATCGATGAGCTGGCGAACCTTCAAGTGAGTAACGATCGAACATCATCACACAACTTGTGTGACGGTTCATTCATTTGTGTTGCTAAATATCAACTCACACCCATTAATTAACCCATGAATGACCAACCTCTGGCCCCGCCCCCTTGCTCACTGACAGACTGATGCCACGGTGAAGTCAGAGCTGAGGAGCGAGGCTGGAGAACTGAGACGCATCCAGAGCAGTATAGAGACGTCCATCTTCCCGCAGCTGGTGAGTCGTTAGGGCAGTGGTTCTCAACCTTTTTTTAGGCCGCGATCCCCTGGGGACCTCCCAAAATAATCATATTTGAACTGGGGACCCCCCAAAATAATCATATTTGAACTTGGGACCCCCCAAAATAAATAGTTATATTTGAACTGGGGACCCCCCAAAATAAATAGTTATATTTGAACTGGGGACCCCCCAAAATAAATAGTTATATTTGAACTGGAGACCCCCCAAAATAATCATATTTGAACTGGGGACCCCCCAAAATAATCACATTTGAAGTGGGGACCCCCCGAAAATAATCATATTTGAACTGGGGACCCCCCAAAATAAATAGTTATATTTGAACTGGGGACCCCCCAAAATAATCATATTTGAACTGGGGACCCCCCAAACCCAAAATAATCATATTTGAACTGGGGACCCCCCACCCTGATAAGCACTTGGACTTGTAGGAGTTGAGGCATTACATTTAGTTTGTCTCGGTTCCACAGATGAATATATAACAAGCTCACAACGCCTCGCACAACGCCTCACAACACCACTTCTTCATAACCCATATATACTGTACCTGTCCTGTAGTGTACACAACCCCTGGCTTCTCACTGACATTCTTCATTGCCTCACTGTAAAAAACAAACAAAAACTAAACTATAACTGTGATGTTTGTTGACAGGAGAAGCTCAACTCGACGGTCGAGAAACTTCGATCCGTTTTGGGGCAAATCAATGTGAGTAGATTTCTATTAATATTACAAAACATACATTAACCACTTCAGCCCTATATCCATTTCGTCCATTTGAAAATAGCCGATCTACAAGCTCACAACGCGTCGCATCAGCTTGTTGATCTGCTATTTTCAAAAGATTTGTATACATTTGAAAACTTGAAATGGGACATTCTGCATAATGAGTACTTTTACTTTTGGTACTTTAAAGTTAGGGTAAGTGATATATATATATATATATTTTTGTTAAAGTACTATATTCTGATAGTAATCATTGCTACAGAGCGTTTGTTTGGTCTCAGGGGTCTCTCCAGCTCTTTAGTAAACAGAATATAGTACATTTTCAGGTAGGTGACAACATTCAGCCAATCAGGAGAGAGCACTGAAAATGCATTTTCTGTTTAATAAAGAGCTGGAGAGACATGGAGACTCCTTTTACTGAACAAACACTCTATAGCAATGAGTACTATCACAATATAGAGCTATTTAACACTTATTTTAACCAAAGTAAATCTCTTACCCTACCTTTAAGTACAGTTTGATACCAATACTTTTGCACTTCTCCTCAGGTAAAATTTTGAATTCCGGGCTTTTACTTGTAACAGAGTACTTCCGCATTGCAGTATTGATACATTTACTTAAGTAAAACATTTTGAGCACTTTTTCCACCACTGGTGACCACCCTGTGTGCATCATCTCTCTCTCGATGGCCTCTTAACCCTGTGTTGTCTGGGTGGTGGATTCATTCCAGGGAACAGTCAGCGGGGCTTTGTCTCGAGTGGGAGCAGCTCAAGACTTCCTCAACGCCAACACCACGGCCATCATTAAGGCTGTGAGTATACTAGAGTCACATGACCACCGGTTGATCCTTATAACCACATGAACCCTGGCAGCACCCCTTATTCTGAGGCCAACATTTGGCGAAAATGAAAGCTGAGCTTGTAGATCTGCAGCTATTTTCCGGCGAAGAGATTTGGTGCAGAGGGAAATACTAGCAGACTTAATATAGAGCACCTGATCAACTAAGTATATCGTTAGAAACCTTGTATCTCCATATTTCTACTTTTTATGTATTTTTTTTTGTAAATTAAGGCCCTATATATTTCCTCATACAAGAGTGTTGCACAAAAGTAGCGAAAAATAGCAGATCTACAAGCTCACAACGCCTCGCGTTGTGTGATTCTGATTACATACCATGAGAAGTAAGTCTATCTGAAGGGAGCATTCAGCTATATTACAGCGTCTCGTGTGTGTGTGTGTGTGTGTGTGTGTGTGTGTGTGTGTGTGTGTGTGTGTGTGTGTGTGTGTGTGTGTGTGTGTGTGTGTGTGTGTGTGTGTGTGTGTGTGTGTGTGTATGTGTGTGTGTGTGTGTGTGTGTGTGTGTGTGTGTGTGTGTGTGTGTGTGTGTGTGTGTGTAGACCCCTTTGGTCTATTTTACATCACACACTATTCACAGTTCACTCTCAGAGCAGGATTTAACCCAGAATTCCACCGATTCTCATGACTATCCCACTGTAAAGTAGGGAAGGAATGCGTGGAATGTACGTTCTATCTGTAACTCTCTTTCTCTCTCTCTCTCTCTCTCTCTCTCTCTCTCTCTCTCTCTCTCTCTGTAGGAAAGCAGGGAGTTTGTTGAGTGTCAGTTGAGTTACTTCACCTCTTATGCTGACTGGGCCAACCTGACGGTAAACAAACATCTCTTCAAACCTTTTGCAGATTATAGTTTAGCATTTCACTTTGTTAGTTTTTATTTATAGTTTGTTTTGACTTTTAGCTTTGATTTGTTTTTAAGTGTTAGTTTGTCAGGGGGTATATTCACAAAGTTTTGAAAAAGTATTGTGTTAAAACTGGCACAGCTGGAAAACGTGCAAGATACTGTAGATTTCATGCACACGTAATATTGTTTATGTTTGAAAGAAATTGACAGAAATGAAGGACATTTTCAATATGGCTTATGTTTGAAATGAATTGACAAAAATTGACAAAATTGACAAAATAAATTGACAAAAACTAAGGACATTTTCTTCCCACATCTACTTTTTCACCTCATTTCGCTAGGTTTAGTTAACTCATGAAAATGTGTGCAAATCTTTGAATATATATATTTGTGTGTGTGTGTGTGTGTGTGTGTGTGTGTGTGTGTGTGTGTGTGTGTGTGTGTGTTGTGTGTGTGTGTGTGTGTGTGTGTGTGTGTGTGTGTGTGTGTGTGTGTGATGTATAAATGCAGATCACACAGCAGGTGGGGCGCTGTGGGCCGGTGGCCGGAGCTGTGGACTCAGCAGAGAGCATCGTCTGTGCCAACGTGGTGGAGTCTCTGGTGAGAGGAGGGGTACCTCAGGGCTCTGAGCTAGCGTCTTTTCTGTTTTAGCTCTAAATTAAATATCGTAGCTGAAAATAGACCAGGTGAAAAGTGAAAATAGACTACAAGCTTTACAACGAGTCTCTGGCGAGAGGCACTAATGTCATTAATGTGTTATTATGACCAGTGGTGGACACAGTAACTAAGTACATTTACTCGAGTACATAATCGTAGTAGAAACCTCCATATTTATATAACTTTTTATGTTTTTTTCTTCGTAAATTTAGAGCCCTATTTGATCATACTACAGCGTCAGTCACACAAAAGCATAAAAAGTAGCAGATCTATGCCGTGTTTTGAGCTTGTAGATCTGCCACTTTTGCTGTTTTTGAATTTGAATTAGAAAAGTAACAGTTAGGGGTGCCTGCTGGCCTAGCGGTCCAGGCACATACCACATAATGCTGGTAATCAGAGTGTCGCGGGTTTGACTCCCGATCTCGACGACCTTTACTGTGTGTGTCACCCCCCCATCCCTCTCCCCAAATCCTGTTAGCCCACTATCCTATCAATAAAGGCAGAAAAAGCCCCAAAACACATAAAAAAAAAAAAGTACCAGTTTTGGACGAGGTTTCCACCCGACAGAGACAAGTTTATTTTTTTTGCCAGCTGATGACTTTGTCAAGTAGAAATATTGTGCAAAAATACATGATGAATTCACGACTTAAGCCCTATTTTGAATACAGTGAAAATAGACGATCTACAAGCTCACGACACAGTGCAACGTTTTCACTAGTGTCCCATATTGACATTGTCAACCAGTTTAAACAGTTTAATTTCTCAATGGAAGAGTATAGCCCACTTCCAACCGCTGCAGATGTACTAGTTATGTTGTATTAACATACTCTACCATACAGATTGCTTAAAATAACGTTTTATTCATTCAAATAAGTGCCAGAATGTATAGCTTTGAAATGGAACGAGTGACTTTCACTTTCAGCAGCTGATCTATGTCACATACAATCCTTCCTGTCAACGTTTGATTGAACTCTTGTCTCCACAGAACGCTTTCTGGTTCAGTCTGGGCTGGTGTCTCATCTTCTTCATCCCTAGCATCATATGTTCTATCAAACTGGCCAAGTACTACAGGAGAATGGACGAATCGGATGTATTTGAGTGAGTAGCCCCCACACACGCACGCACGCACGCACGCACGCACGCACGCACGCACGCACGCACGCACGCACGCACGCACGCACGCACGCACGCACGCACGCACGCACGCACGCACGCACGCACGCACGCACGCACGCAAACAAACAAACAAACAAGCACGCACGCACGCACGCACGCACGCACGCACGCACGCACGCACGCACGCACACACACACACACACACACACACACACACACACACACACACACACACACACACACACACACACACACACACACACACACACACACACACACACACACACACACACACACACACACACACACACACACACACACACACACACACACCTAGCGGCAGTCGAGGCCAGTGGTGGAAAAAGTATTTTTCTTTTTTACTTAAGTAAAAGTATCAATACTGCAATGTAGAAATACTCTGTTGCAAGTAAAAGACCGGAATTCAACGTGTCGCATCGTGACGCGTTGTGAGCTTGAACTATATAAGTCTATATAAATCTATATAAGTCTATATAGAGCTGAAGCAGTTAATGTATGTTTTGTAAAATATACAAAGTAACTAATAACTAAAGTTGTCCAATAATTGTAATGGAGTAAAAGTACAATATTTGCCTCTGAGATGTAATGGAGTAAAAGTAAAAGTATTGAAAATTGCAGTAAAGTAAAAATTCCTCAAAAGTGTACTGAAGTACAGTACTTAGTTACTTTCCACCCTTGGTCGAGGCAGACATTATGGAAAAAGACGAGAATGTGATGCCTCACTTCTGATCTGACTGTTACTCTCTCTCTCACCAGCAACCACATAGGCATAGCAATGAACCACATCCCTCGGGCCCAAATGAAACCCTTCTGAGAAGTGTGGAGCAGACTGAGTACGTTTGATGCATGCAGCGCTTAGAGACTACTTAATATCAGACGCCACTTCAAAGTAAAAGCACATTGTTCATTTCTACTGCAAAGAATCACCTTCACCTTAAAGGGAATGAAGAACGGTTGAGGGTCAGGTTGGCAGATGCATGCCAACGACCCATTTATACTTGGTTGCGCATCGTGTCTAGCATTGAAAGTAGCCGATCTACAAGCTCACAACACGTCACAGTGCGCAGCGTTCTGAGCTTGTAGATCAGCTATTTTTGGTGCGATACACCAGTGCGCAACCATAAATCAGGTGTAACTGTACGTGGTTCTCACCCAAAGTTGGGATATTTAAATCTCTGATTTTCTGTCTGGAGAGACGCAACGGCATAATAAGGGAATCTGCAGGGATGTTGTTTTTTCCCCATCATTTCAAATTTGCAATTCGTTATTTAATAAATATTCTTGTATCAATGTATTGTATTAATAGAGCCAATGTTCATATTTCAAACTGTTGCGGCGTTTGGTAGAATGGTCGTGTGTACAATATGCCTTTTGCACCAGCAGCAACTTTTGCAAACCTACTGTTCACTGCGATTTTTACATCACTTGACAACAAGAGTGAGCCGCTAGACGAGCGAGTGCCCACACCGAGCAGCTGATGGCCTCGCGCGTCGACGAGTTGGCAAGCCGTGGTGAACAGAACATATAGGTTATCTCCTATCTCCCAGTTGCACATAGCACTTGAAGTTGTCAATGACGTGCGCGTTAGGCTAGCTAATGTTAGCGAACTCGCTATAGCTACATAAACAGACACTTCACTCTAGTGTTGATTTTGACTGCAAATTTTGATTAAGTTTTAGTCATAGTCTTTTCAATCAAATTCCATTTAGTTTTAGTCATATTTTAGTCATCTGAAAAGTTTTACTGTTAGTCTAGTTTTAGTTGACTAAATATCATAAGATTAGTCAACTAAATCTACAGTTGACTTAGTCGACTAAAATGTATTTTGGCGGTGCCTTGATGGCGTCGTAATGGCTGATTTCACACTAGTTCTACTGGATCTCTTCTCCACTAGTCCCTAACATTTTAGTCTAGTTTTTATTTGTTGACGAAATTGTCAATATATTTAGTCTCAGTTTTAGTCATCATAGCTTAGTTTTTATTTAGTTTTCGTCAGTGAACAAAGGTAGTCGACAAAAATGTTTCGTCATAGTTTTAGTCGACAAAATCAACACACTGGTTCACTCCCACCCAGCCATAGGGAGGACAGCTTAGCCAATTAATGAACACGATGGAGGCGTCATGTGGTTTGCAAAATGTGCGGGTGTGAAAGGCACGCACGCGGCGGCCCATACTGATACACAGTGCCACCGCCAGCCGCCCAGTTGATGTCCAGTACTGAACAAACATAATAATGTGTATCTTGTGCCAAGTGGCATCTGTAATATGCCAGCCTCTGTCCATTCACGACTGTGGTTTAACCCATTAAGACGGGCGGGAACGCGTCTGTGTCACTTAAGACTTCTTTGGCTATTCAAAAATAGCAGATATACAAGCTCATAACGCGGCACCGAGTGCCGCGCTATGAGCTTGTAGATCTGCTATTTTCTTTTTTATCGTGGAAGTGAATATATATAGGCTATATAGTTTTTTAAAGCAATTTTTTTTAACTCAAATCTTTGCTTCTGGGGGTCCCTGGAACAACATATTTTGAGATGGGGGTCTGCGGCCAAATACATATAATTTTGGCGGTCCTCGACATGAAAAACGTTTGAGAACCTCTGATATTATAGCAACATAAGTTTTTTCTAAAAACTGTTAGGATTTAGAAGACATTTGAAGAATCCCCATCTTCAAGCTCATAGCACGGCACCGAGTGGCGCGCTATGAGCTTGTAGATCTGCTATTTTTTTAATAGCCAAAGACATCTTACAATGACATGGATGCGTTCCCGGTCTAATCGAGCAGCTGTGCCAACGTAAAGCACAGAGAAACCAATCTCAATTTAACTTGCCACTTGTATAACCTATATACAAGTCTACAGCATGTCTTTTCTTCGTACGACGAAGTATAGACCTCGGTCCATACATTAAGCATAGCCTATAGGAATTTCAGGCACATTACAGTATGTTAATGTAATGAAAGAAATACACTTTCCTCTCGGGAACAATTTGTGTTTAATGTCTTGATGTGTCATTACTGTTTGCAAGCAAAGCAGCTACATGATTTTGTTTTTGTTCATTTTTTTTTTTTCCAAAGATATTTTTGTAATAATTAGAGATCTTGATCAAAAATGATTAGTATTTATAGTAACTATTTTGTACTTGAGGGGTGGTAGATGTTTGTCTCTGTGTTACACAGCACTTTATATGGTCTTTTTTACCCAAGGTGCATTTGTGTGCTACATTTCTGCAAGGTGTTGTCCAACGCACTGTGAATAAAATTTGCTACTGATTGATTTAGACTGTGACTCTGTTGTGTGTTTTTCTACCTTTGAACCATTACATTTTTGTATTATTCTCTACACAGCCCATAAACATGTCAGTATCATGGTCGGTGTCATGGTCAATATGATGTCAGTATCATGTCAGTATCACGGTCAGTATGTCAGTATCATGGTCAGTATCATGGTCAGTATCATGTCATTAACATGTAAATATCATGGTTAGTCATGGTCAGTATCGTGGTCAGTATCATGGTCAGTATCATGTACTATATTTTAGCCACTGGCAATTTCTTTTGCTTTGGCTAAAAAGTTGGCCATAACTAAAATGACTCAATTCTAAAAATGTTACTTGTTTTAGAGTAGGACTTCCTTTAAAGTAGTTAATCTTGAGCTAAATTCAACGTTGGGCACTCTGTGCGAAATGTGAAATGATAGTTAATCCCATTGTCTCAGTCCATTTGGTTCCATTTGTACACTCAAAGTGAAATACCTATAAGGGTCCATTTGGTTGCATTTGTACACTCTGAGTGTAATACCCATAAGGGTCCATTTGGTTCCATTTGTACACTCTCAGAGTAAAATGCCCGTAAGAGTCCATTTGGTTCCATTTGTACATTGCTCTCTCTCACTCCCATTTGGAGTTACAGACCTGTACGTTCCTAACTACAGTATGACTCATTTAGCTGGGGACCTCCTGGAACCCCCGCACGGACCCCTTCGGGGTTCCCGATCCAACACCCAGGATAATACAGTGTAGAATGCCATTTTCCTTGGGGTACGCACAGTAAAGATGTAGTCTTTCAGTTCAGTAGAACACAGTCAGCAGTTCAGAGACAGTATACCTGAAACGTGTCAGCCATTTAGATTGATTATTGTTTACAGGATGCTGTCTATATATAGAGCAGAGGGATCAATAGCATTAGCACACCGCTAAGTCTCAGAATCTGGTAATACGAGAGGCTGGAGGATTCTGAGCATCAAACTCGACAGCATCACAGAAAAACGTGTGTCTGTGTGTGTGTGTGTGTGTGTGTGTGTGTGTGTGTGTGTGTGTGTGTGTGTGTGTGTGTGTGTGTGTGTGTGTGTGTGTGTGTGTGTGTGTGTGTGTGTGAGAGAGAGAGAGAGAGAGGGAGAGAGAGGGAGAGAAAGGGGAGAAGAGAGATAGGGTGGAAAGAGAGGGGACGAGAGAGAGGGGAGAAGAGAGAGAGAGAGAGAGAGAGAGAGAGAGAGAGAGAGAGAGAGAGAGAGAGAGAGAGAGAGAGAGAGAGGGAATAGACAGTCACATGAGTTGAGAATAATGGGGGGAGGTTAGGCCAGGTATCAGGATGGAATTTGACCCTGGTGGTGGTTGCTTCTGCAGGACACAGCACTTTTCTTGCTCCCTTTGGGTAGAATGAGGTTCAGGTTCTGCATTCTGGAGACATGAGAGAATGGGCCCTATTTTTTCGCCGGTGCCTTTACCCATTATCCCTAAACATCTTTGCCAACTATTTTTAAAAACATTTTCAAATAGTTCAACTAGCCGATCTACATCGACACATTGTGAGCTTGTCAAAAAAAATGTCAAAGACGTTTAGGGATAAAGGGTAAGGCACCAGCGAAAATAGGGCCCTATAGCTACTCTCTCCACTGCAACCTTTTAATATAGTTCCACCCCCTGTGAGTACAGCCTCACGTCCCCCTGTGGAACCTGCCTGTTTGCTGTGAGGACTACAACTCACACGCACACGCACACGCACACACACACACACACACACACACACACACACACACACACACACACACACACACACACACACAATGGGTCATTCCTTGTCCGTGTCCACCAACTAAGTACTCAACCCCAGGAGGCCTACTTGAGTCAAAGTCAAAGTTACCCTGTCAAATTTGTACTTGAGTAAAAGTACTGCAGTACTAATTGCTTAGTACTAATTGCTTAAAAATACTTAAGATGCGTTTGTTTTGGCACAGGTTGCTTGTGCTTTTAAAAATACTTAAGATGCGTTTGTTTTGGCACAGGTTGCTTGTGCTTTTAAAAATACTTAAGATGCGTTTGTTTTGGCACAGGTTGCTTGTGCTTTTAAAAATACTTAAGATGCGTTTGTTTTGGCACAGGTTACTTGTGCCAAAACACTGCCTTTTGGTTATGGTGACACATTGTCTCTAAGCCTACGTAGACAATTCATGCTTTGTTTTGGTTGAACACTGTGGTGCTGTAGGCTGTTGTATTGTGTTTAATGGTAACTAGCAGTATGTGTTGTATGTCTATAGGCGACTACTGACCTTTATTTTACAGTCTATGCTACTGACTAGCATAGCGTGACTGCAGCGTGTGTTGCATTGTGCGCGTGTTGTATTGGATATTGCAGCATAGTATGTGTTGTATTGATTTGTGTCTGTTGGTATCTACAGCAGTGTGTGTTGTATTGGTCCTTGTCTGTGTTGTTTGTATACACAATGTACTCCAAAATAGGCCTAGTTATATCCTGTTTATTGCACATATATATTTTTAAAAACAGTTCAGGGGACATATTGTACAGTATGAAAGCAAAATAACTTTTAGCATGAAAAAAGGGTCTGTTCCTTCCTGTGAACAATTATGTTTGTGATCTGTTATCAAAAGACAAATATCTTTATGAGCCCACCTTGTGTGTGTGATGTTGCCCCTGCACCTTAAGACTGACCTTTCCTGAGGGGATTTTAGAAATATAACTAAATCAAGAATGAAACCTTGTGTTTTACTGTCAGGCAGGCCAACAAGTTGGACTGATCGTAAACAACAATAAAACCAAAGTCATGCCCATCAACACCAATACACCAACACATATAACAATAGAGGAACAGGTCTTGGAACATACAGATAATTTCACATATCTGGAAGTATCATTCACCATGATGGGGGAAGCAAGCAAGGACATTCAAACCGGATCAACAACACAACCTTCATAAGACTTAAATGTCATGATTTATGACTTCCTCTGCTTGGACCCAGCACACACATGTGCATTTACATAAGCATTTTGATATCCGTGATACGATGACCATCAAGTACTTTATCAGAGAGACTGACGTCTGTGCACAATGATACAAGTATCATTGTATGTATGTATGTATGTCTGTTCCTATCCTTTATGTTCTTGTCCTTGTTCCATATCTTCTGGTCATGTCATGTTTCCACTGTACAATACTGTATATATTCTCTATGTCAGTGGTTCTCAACCCCCAGGGGGTCGCCAAATAATTTGGGGGAGTCACCAGATTTTTTGGTGAATGTGATTTAAAAAAATATATATATATATTTTTTAACAAAATATTTTTTTATGTTATTGTTAATTCATGTTTTATCAGTTAATTTACTAAATTAATATTAGGAACCCTAACCCTAATAATGATCAAATAACCTATTATAATTAAATAACCTAACCCTAACACCTAAAACCGAAATAAAGTAACCAAAAAACGGGAAAAAACATACCCAATCCGCCCAGAAGCGCAAAAACAAAATCGCGTGCACGCGGGGGGTCGCGGGAAATAATATAATTATTTTGGGGTCGCGGCCTGAAAAGGTTGAGAACCCCTGCTCTATGTGTGTATTAAACTTGCAGAGCTTGTCGTGTGATACTGCCTGGTGTCAACTGGTTCTCCGCGCGTACGTCTCAACAGAAACCTTCACTCACCACCACCCTTATAGATGGAGACTATATTAGGGACCATATGTATGGTCAACCGAAACAAAATCACAACATTAAACAAATCTGGAAGTCAAACCAATACAGCACCAAAACAAAACTCAGAATCTACCAAAGCTGTGTATAAACACTACCATACGGTGCAGAATGCTGGAAACCCACAGGAAGCGACAGCCACAAATTATCCACTTTCCACACATCGTGCCTGCGCAAAATCCTGCGTATGTTCTGGCCCAAGACATCTCAAACAATAAACTCCTCAACATTACCCAACAAGATGACATGCACTGTATGTTTTTTGTGTGGACCCAGGAAGACTAGCTGGTTGCTATGGCACCAGCTAATGGGGATCCTTAATCAAATCAAATCAAAATCAAATGCACTGCATAATCAATAAACGCAGGTGGACCTGGATTGCCCATGTCCTCAGTATTGACAGCAACGCGATCCCAAGAGTCGCGTTACACTGGAACCCAGAAGGCAAAAGAAAGAAAGAGAGGGCCTAAAACGACATGGCGTAGGTCCGTAGGACGATAGAGAAGGAGCTCCAGCAACACCACCAGAGCGGGGGGACCATAGAGAAGATGGCCAAAGACAGATGGAAGTGGAGAAACTTTGTTGCTGCCCTATGAGCCAGCCGGCGTAATGGGGATAAGTAAGTAAGCAAGCAATATCATGATAAATGTTTAAAACTGTTCAACAGGTGTCAAAAACTGCATTTGATTTGGTTGGCCTAAGTGATGCAGATCAGATTCTTGACTCTTTGAACACAAGTTATTTGCATTCTGACCAATTTCACATATCTGGAAGTATCATTCACCATGATGGGGGAAGCAAGTAAGTGCGACGAATCTGCCGGCTGGAATTGCAGGATAGAGAAAATGACGTCGGTGTGTGTCCCTTTCTTATAAAGAAATTCCTTCATCTCAACGAGGAAGTTCCAATGTTTGGAACTACAGGAGGCAACATCCCGCTTTGCGGCGAGATCAAAGCATGGCACAACTCTCTCTCTCTCTATATCACTGGTCTCACCACAGTGTAGCAAAGTTGCACTGCACTCATCTTTGTCTGTCTGTCTGTCTGTCTGTCTGTCTGTCTGTCTGTCTGTCTGTCTGTCTGTCTGTCTGTCTGTCTGTCTGTCTGTCTGTCTGTCTGTCTGTCTGTCTGTCTGCCTGCCTGCCTGCCTGCCTGCCTGCCTGCCTGCCTGCCTGCCTGCCTGCCTGCCTGCCTGCCTGCCTGTCTGCCTGTCTGTCTGTCACTCTCTGGAAACTCTGCCATGCGTACCAACTGGATGCCTGTGGCAAAGATATTATGACAAGTGTTTCCTTGTGTGTGTGTGTTTCCCTTACTAGCTGTATATAACAACTGTAGTGGAGTGAAAGTCATAGCTTAAGTATCCAACAATACAAATACCAGTACTCAAGTAAAGTACAGATACTCAAGAAATGTACTTAAGTACAGTACTCAAGTCAATGTAGCCTTCCTTATTGTCCTCTACTGGCCGTGTCAGTAAGAAGTGTGGCCTGTAATTCAGCACAACACACACTGTTCTGGTGTACACACACACACACACACACACACACACACACACACACACACACACACACACACACACACAGTAAACCCTTTCAATGGCTCTCTCTCTCTCTCTCATCTCTCTCTCTCTCTCATCACTCTCTCTTCTCTCTCTCTCTCTCTCTCTCTCTCTCTCACTCTCTCTCTTCTCTCTCTCTCTCTCTCTCTCTCTCTCTCTCTCTCTCCTCTCTCTCTCTTCTCTCTCTCTCTCTCTCTCTCTCTCTCTCTCTCTCTCTCTCTCACACACACACACACACACACACACACACACACACACACACACACACACACACACACACAACACACACACACACGCTGTAAGTGGATTTGTCCATGGCAGGGATATGTTGAGATTCAAGTTAACACTTAGCAATGGGGGGAGTGAATCATATTTTATGAGTACAGAATGTTGCTTTTTAACTAAAGTATAACAGCATGTTTTAGGTGGTAGCCAATATAGGTTAATGGGCCATTTATAAATACTTTTGGCTTTTGGGCAACATTCTTGGAATCGTTATAAACTTACACTTTTTAGTCTAGAAGAGTCCACTTGGTTTGTTTGACAATGACTTGACAGTGTCTTTGTTGGTTATAGAATCTTTACACATGTTTTGTTTCTCTGCCCCTCCCCTTATGCAAATTTTTATTACTTGGTGGTAGAGTCTACACATCCCATCGCCCGCAAGGACGATCGCGTTGTGATTGGCTAGTGAGCCGCGCTGTCAAGCGTCAGCGCCGGCGGGTTGCTTGACAACCAACTGGCGAATCACAGACGGATTATGCTAAGTGTTGCCATGTCGGCATATTATAAGCGACGTTGGGCTTCTTTTTCTGTAAAATTTCCTGTACAAATGGGTGGTTGCGTTTTTTTTAGCTTGTTTCTAATTAATATATAACTATATATTTAAACCAGTGTTTTTCATGAAAATGTTTTGTGCCAGGCCAGCTAGGGAGCATTTATGTTGTTATAATGTTTTTTTTTTTTTTATCCAAATATTGCACATTTCATTACAAGAGTTTTTGAAAATAGCAGATCTACAAGCTCACTGTGAGCTTGTAGATCAGCTATTTTCAAATAGCCGATGTCTAAAAAGTGCTCGTCATGTGGCCTAGTTGCTTCTTTCGGGCTTGTTTTCCTAGACCTGGTTGCTTGTTCCTCTCTCAAAACTTGGCAACGCTGACTATCCTCCTCCCGACGATGGGATCCAGCCGGGCTCCTACCAGCGGTATCCGGAAATTAACAATCTCGTGATGTCAGGAGGTACGGCGTCGGGAATGACTAACAGCGTCTTTCTCTGGACTTAGAAGTGAAATAAAACAAACCCCTGGTCGGTGTCAACTTGCTTTTTAACGATGTTGTGAAGTGACGCCATGGAATTAGCTCAACCAGAGGATATCCATGGATGGGTCGGCCACCGTGGACGGTAAACAAGGATGCCCACCACTTGTAGGAACTCTATAACGGGGATGTGATTTGTTCTAGCAGACGCGGGCTAGCTGGCTAGTGGATGAAGTGACGGGCTAGCTGGCTGGCTAGTGGACGGAGTGTGTGAGTAGCCATACGTTTATCCTCCCCGACCCCTATACTGTCGCCCAGGGTTGCCATGTCCGCTTATTATAAGCGGCTTTGGGATAGTTTTTTAAGTGTGTAGTTGCTTATTTAGGCTTGTTAAAACCAGTGGATCTTAAACATTTTCATGTCAAGGACCCCCAAATTAATATGTATTTGTCCACAGACCCCCCCCCCCCATATGCAAATATTTTGTGCCAGGGACTCCCCACCCCCCCCTATACAAGATGTGTTGTTAAAGTGTTTAAATTTTTTTTAATGAAAATACCAGATAATAAGGCATTGTGAGCCTGTAGATCTGCTATTTTTACAAATAGCCGTAGCCTAGTCGCTTCTTTTGGGCTTGTTTTCATAGACCTGGTTGCTTTATTTCTCTCACAGGATCTGTCAACGCTGCTGTCGTCCAGTCGGAGCCATCATCATGACACGGCTGGTGCTGGAGCAAGTGACTGATTTCGGGGACTATACTAGTGGGAAAGAATTGAACGAGCTCCTGAAACAAAGCAGCAGCAGCAGCGGCGGTGATGATGAGTGCAGAACCACCAGACCTCTGTCGGACGTGCGTGTGAGTCCAGACGGACGTCACATTCACGTCATTCTCCGCAGACCCAGGGTGGGTCTTGTGACTTTTGACAAATACGAGAGACCCCAGCTTATCCGCAGCCACAACCGCCTGGATCTGGGTCTGACGCGGACCGTGCCGATAGTGGACCTGGTGTATCTGAACCGCAACGGCGTCGTCAACAACAGAGATCCGCAGAGCAACGGCAACGGCGCCGTCACACTAGCCGTGGTGTTTGAGAACGGGAAAGCGGACTTCTGGAGGTTCCAGGAATGCAGAGCGGGCTGGCACTTCCTGCAGACCGCGGACCTGTGCAACGGCCCCCGGGCCAGAGTGGTGTCCGTGTCCGCCTGCTCGGACCACATCGTCTGGTGCGAGGAGAGACCGCCCTCGGAAAGCTCCGCCATCATCGCCACCACCACCACCCCCACCCCCACCCCGACCAGGAGCAACTTCAGATACTGTATCTGCAAACGTGCCTTCGAGGTGGAGGAGGGGGCCGTCGCTTTGGGAGGGGTGAAAATCGCCCTCCACAACAACCCCCGCTTCACCGTCGTCAGCTCGGGCGAACACGTCTACCTGCTTCCGGACCACCAGACGGACAAACGTCTGCTGAGCATCTCTAAGCTCTTCCTGGTCTGGCTCCCTCGGCACGACACCTTCCGAGTCAGCAGCACGTGCGAAGGCACTCTGCTCAGGAGGGACTCCGCTTCGGTTAAAGAATCCGATTTTAAAAGGTTGGTGGCGGACTGTTTGGGATATTTATCGGCGCTCGAGCCGCCCGAGATCTACTGCTGTTCTCCCGCGGCGTGCGGAGGCCTGCTGCTCCTGCTCAGCACCGGCTGGGTGAGCCTGCTGCGGCGGGACGGGACGTTGCGGCGGGTTTACAAACTGGCGGACAACTGCGCGCCGGCGAGCGGCGGGACGCACAGCGGCCTCCGCGCGTACCACGACACCCTGGCGCTGACCGTGGGTCGGACCCTGTACCTGATAGACTCGAAGTGCGGCCGAGAGCTGGAGAAGATGTCTCTGAAGAGAGAGGGCCTGCTGTACGCGGACGGAACGGACGCGCGGGTCCCTCGCCTGCTGTCGGAGGCGGGGCTGTTCGCCGTGACGCAGCGGGAGTCGGATCCCAGGCCAGCGAGGGCCTCCTCTCCTCTGTGCGACGCGGAGGGCCTCCTCCTCCCTCGCCCCGGCAGAGCTCTCCTCCTGCCGGAGGCCGAGAGCCTCCTCCGGCCCGGAGCTCTCCTGCTGGAGGCCGTCTTCGAGGAGGCGTGTAAGTACTACCAGCAGCGGAGCCTGAGCAGCACCCGGCTGACCGTGGACAAGCTGAAAAAGGGAGGCATGTTCCAGGCTCCCATCTCTCTGGCCTCCATCGTCCGGGACTACCTCAACGGGGAAGAAGGGGGGCCGAAGGGGGCGGGGGGGCTTTCCCAACGACAAGGAGGCAGAGGCGCGGGGGGCGAGAAGAAGGGGCCCGACAAGCTGCTGGTGTCCCTCGAGGCCGAGCTGAAGGCCCTCGTGTCTCTGGAGGAGGTGAAGGGGAGTCTGGTGAGGGGCGGCGAGAAGGAGGTGGAGGCCGTGCGCGACAGCCTGGTGGAGCAGGAGGTGACGCGACTGCTGTCCTCCGGCGAGCTGGACAGGGAGGCGGTGCTCCACCTCAACGCCGTCTTCGGCATGTTCCCCGGCCAGGCCTGGGGCGCCGCCAAGGCGGCCCTCCAGCTGCGCTGCAACGGCGAGGACGCCCTGTCCAGCTGGGCCACGCAGGTAGGCCTGTCACAGTCATTACATCATCGTCTAATCGCTAATTATTTGAGATCATCGTTTATGATCGTTTTCCATGTTGAAAGATTTTCACACATTTAAAAAAAAAAAAAAAAGCAGAAGTAGCAGATCTACAAGCTTACAACGGTCACTTCGTGCCGCGTTGTAAGCTTGTAGATCAGCCATTTTACATCTATATATATATATTTTAAATATGTCGATCATTTTTTTGTATATTTCAGATATTTGTCATATCTGCCATGTGCAATTTTGTATTACGAAACCTAAAAGGCTTCGTGTGTTTCACTGTTCAGTGGCCAACACACACAATTACATCGTTAATCGCAATTATTTGAGGAAAATGCTATTTTTGCCTAAGTCAGCTCCTCATGACACTGGCCACCTCTGGTAAAATGGCCTATCTCCTAATTGAAAAGGATCATGCTGTTCCCTCCTCTTTTAGTATAATGGCCTATCTCCCTAGTGTGACTTAGGCCAAAATAGGCCATGTTTTTGGCCTAAGTCACCTGGTTTTGTGACTTAGGCCAAAACAATGGCCAAATGATTTTGACTTAACCCAAAATCATTTGGCCTAAGTCAGGTTTAATCCTATTTACACCTATTTAAATCTCTTATGTTACATAACTTATGTTACAGAAATATCATATAGTTTTGTTTTGGATCAGTTTTAATTTTTTACTGAAAAAACTTAAAAAGATTACCTAGGCCATTAGTTTAGCAAGGTGACGATTTGTAATGGTGACTGCCCTTACCCGCAGGACGTCTGGAAGACCATCCTCAGCCCCGTTCCGGCCCCCAGCAGCAGCACGTCAGCCGGCCTCCCTTACACCAACGGCCAACCAAAACAAAAGATCAGCCACAGAGCCGGCCCCGTCGTCACCAAATCCTTATCCAACCCCAAACCGCCCCGCGTCGGCTCCAACTTCCCGGCCGCCGCAAACACGGCGGCGCTGCCCGTGTTCGAGCTCCTGTGCCACTCCGTCTACCACTTCCAGCCCGGCTGGCTGCCCAGGTTCCTGGAGATCGCTCAGCAGCAGCAGGGCTCGGCGGGCCTGGGTCTGAGCCTGGCCTCGTCCTCCTGGGGTTACCCCGGCGGCGGAGGGGGAGGCGGAGGGGGGAGGGGGGCGGGAGGGGGGGAAGGCAGCGAGGGAGGCAGCCTGCCCCTCTACAAGCGAGCCCTGGCCATCCTGCCCGGCCCCGGGACACCCGACAGACACCACCAGGTGGTCCAGGAGCTGGAGGTGGAGCTGTTGCTGGTGAGCGGGCGTCCCAACGCCATCCTCCAGGCGCTGCGCATCCTCATGGGACGACAGCAGTGGGAGCGCGTCACCCAGGTACGGTGGTGGTGTAAAGTAACTAAGTACATTTACTCAAGTATTGTACTTAAAGTACACTTTGCAGGATTTTTTGTGGGGTTGGGACACCTCATTAGTACACCCTTCGCTGTACTGTGATTGGCTCATAATTAGTACACCCCTAGCATTAGTACACCCCTAGCTGTACTGTGATTGGCTGATTCTATTGGCTGACTCTATTCAGCACTGTGATTGGCTAGCGAGACACATGATGAAATTGATAACTTATAAATAGGACTATGCACTTAAACCATCACTGTGATGACCTCACCGCCCACTTCACACTGGGTGTGATTTTTTACTTTATTGGAGTATTTCCAATTTTCAGTGCTTTTACCTCTACTCCACTACACCTCAGAGGCAAATATTGTACTTTTACTCCACTTCAATTATTTGAAAACTTTAGTTACTAGTTACTTTGTAGATTGTGATTATTAATACAAAACATACATTAACCACTTCAGCCCTATATACATTTCGGCCATTTGAAAATAGCCGCTCTACAAGCTCACATGTGAGCTTGTAGATCTGCTATTTTCAAAAGATTTTTTTATACTTGAAAACATGTGAAATGGGACATTCTGCATAATGAGTAGTTTCTACTTTTGGTACTCTAGATACATTTTGATACCAATACTTTTGTTCTTTTACTCAAGTAAATTTTGAGTTCCGGACTTTTAACTTGTAACAGAGTATTTCTAGTACATTGCAGTATTGATACTTTTACTTAACCCTTTAAGACCGGGGGACGCATCTGTGTAACCACTTTATCCATATTTTATACTTTTGGCTATTCAAAAATAGCAGATATACAAGCTCATAGCGCGGCACCGAGTGCCGCGCTATGAGCTTGTAGATCTGCTATTTTTTTTTAAATCGTGTTTTTTTTTTGCAAATCTTTGAATATATATCTATAAAGCAATTGTTTTTTTTACTCAAATCTTTGCTTCTGGGGGTCCCTGGAATTTTTTTTTTAGATGGGGGTCCGCAGCCAAATACATATCGTTGAGGGGCTCCTTGACACTGACATTAATATTATAGCAACATAAGTGTTTCAGAAAACTGTTTTAAACTTGATTTAGAAGACATTTGTAGAATCCCCAGAAGCAATAACATTTTAGCTAGAAATGCTCGCTTTAAATATATATATATTCAAAGATTTGCACAACATTTTTCACGATTTTTCAAAAATAGCAGATCTACAAGCTCATAGCGCGGCACTCGGTGCCGCGCTATGAGCTTGTAGATCTGCTATTTTTGAATAGCCCAACGAAATCTAAAAATGACACACAGATGCGTTCTCAGGTCTTAAAGAGTTAAGTAAAACATTTGAGCACTTTCTTTCCCCACCACTCTGGCCCAGGTGGCCCAGCGCTTCGGCCAGCAGAGCCCGCTGCTCAACAAGGAGATCTTCACCACGCTGCTGTGCGAGGTGGCCCAGCACCGAGACCTGGACCCTTACCTGGACCTCCTCTGGACCCTGTGCCCGGAGGACGTCACCGTCACCGCCATCCTCAACCTGGTGCTGAAGAACATCCCCTCCCACAACTCCTCGCCTCCGCCCCCGGCCTCTTCCTCCTCCTCCTCCGGCCTGCTGTCGGGCTCGCCCTCCACGGGCCCTTTCGGGGACCCCCTCCTCCGCGGCCAGCTGACCGTGGGCCTGCTGAAGCCTCTGCTGAGCAGGGTCCTCCAGAGGGAGACCAAGCCCAGCCAGAGGTACGCCGACATCCTGCAGTCGCCCTCGTTCCCTCCTCCTCCTCCTCCTCCTCCCCCCCGTCCCCCCCACCAGGCTGTGGGGGGGACGGGGGGGACGGGGGGGCCCGGCACGGCGGGCTCGGCGGTCCGGGACGACCGCTTCGCCCCGGAGCCGCCCACCGCACAGGAGTGCTCTAAAGCCAAGACCGTCCACGCAGGGGGCAGGGTGACATTAGCTATTAATCCAGTCTGACACACACACACACACACGCACACACACACACACACACACACACGCACACACACACACACACACACACACTCACTCACACACACACACACGCGCGCACGCGCACACGCACACGCGCGCAGACACACACACACACACACACCAGTGGTGGAAAAAGTACTCAAATTCTTTACTTAAGTAAAAGTGCCAATACTGCAATATAAAAATAATCTGTTACAAGTAAAAGTCCAGAATTAAAAATTTACTTGAGTAAAAGTACAAAAGTATTGGCATCAAAATGTACTTAAAGTACCAAAAGTAAAAGTACTAAATATTTGAAAATAGCCGATCTACAAGCTCACAACGGAGCTTGTAGATCTGCTATTTTCAAATAGCATATAAAATAGGGCTGAAGTGGTTAAAGTATGTTTCATTATATCATAGTTTACATCTGAAAAGTAACTAGTAACTAAAGTTTTCAAATAATTGTAGTGGAGTAAAAGTACAACATTTGCCTCTGAGATGTAGTGGAGTAGAAGTAAAAGTATTGGAAATTGGAAATACTCAAGTAAAGTACAAATACCTCAAAATTGTACTTAAGTACAGTACTTAAGTAAATGTACTTAGTTACTTTCCACCACTGACACACACACACACTCACACACACACACGCACACACGCGCGCACACACACACACACACACACACACACACACACACACACACACACACACACACACACACACACACACACACACACACACACACACACACACACACACACACACAGTATCACATCCTTGCATGTTGAGGAAAAAGAACATTATCATAGAACATTCCACATGTTAAACTGACTTGAGTTTACAGTTTTAAAGTAGTACGTGTCTTATTTATCTTTAGAGACAACGAAAACGACAATCAACACAATAACACAGGAGATTAAAGAAGCGCCTTATAGGTGTCTGGAAATTGACAATTTTAAAGGTTATTAACAACCAAGCACATGTGTTTGAGAACAGAACAATAACTCAGTATTATTGAAATTATATTGTATGAGACACCATTTCTGGGGGCTGCGGCTGTCCTCAGATTGACTACTATAACCTATTAAATGACTACTGAACCATTGTACATACGTATTGATATCCATTCTAAGTCTGAATGTGTGTATATATATATATATGATATTATTTAAGTATTAAGCCCAAACATGGTCTTGAAGGCCCATGGCACAGTTAATGCATACAGTTGCATTGAATAGACCTGGCCTTTATGAAAAGACCACTGATAGTAATATATATATACGTTGATATGTAGTGGAGGGCTTCGTACTTGTCTGCCTGCAAAGTATTCTCTGCCATATAATAATTTGTGTCTGCTATCTGTAGCCAAATATTTCTTCTAGGGCTGGGCAACATATGGATATTATATTGATCGATATATGAGACTAGATGACGTCTGGGATTTTTCATATCGCATCGTGATATGGTTTTAATCACCTAAGCCTTATCTTATACTTTATACTATTTTATAAAATTGACAAAATTAGCAAAAATAGCTGATCTACAACTGACAGTGGCGTGGCTATTTTTGCTACCTTTGACAAATTTTGCAAATGTAAACAGACAATGTATGTTATTGCCACAGTATTACCGTCACAATATTTATATGGAGGTATTTGGTCAAACAATATGATGATATTTGATTTTGTCCATATTGCCCAGCCCTAATCCCTACATGAGTGCTAGCCAGTTGTTGCAGTGATTTGGGGGTTCATGCAATGGGGCAGTCATCTGTATGGACTATTGTAAGTGCGCTCCCTGTTATGTTTTGAATGTACCTGTACAGCATGTGTGTTGTTTAAGGCAGGTTTTGGGCTCAGAGTCCATCCTCTGGTGTTTGTTTACCTTCTGGCTTTGTCTTCCTCTTTCAACTGTTAAGCTCAAATATTAACCACGATTGGATAGTGTAAGTATGTTTAACCTCTTTATGCTTAACTGTAAAAATCCGCTATCTCCTTCGTCTTCACCAACATTCTTATCTCGTCTGTCTGTCTGTCTGTCTCTGTCTGTCTGACGTCCATCTTGTCTCATTCTGTCCAGTCTTTAGTCCCACTCATGAGAAATTCCTTCCAAAATGCCCGATAAAAATGGCTCGCAGTTCTGTTCTAAATTAAATTTGGGGTCGGGGGATGGGAGGGGTAATTCTGTTAAGTCTCTCATGGGCACGGCGCGGGTCTAAATCACACACGCGTACGCACACATACACAGGAACTTTTTTGCATAAGGTCATGTCTCGCTGCCTGGGCCCAGTGAGAGAGAGAGTAATGTCATTAGAGATGTTAAGGCCCTCTTGTCTTGTGTCTCGTCCCCATCTGGGAGCATATTCTCCATGCTCTATAACTGTGAATGTGCTGCTAAACGCACCCAATCAGTGTTTCTCGTGGCCTTCCGCTGGACGTCAAGCCTTCCGAAATGGATCTCAGCCGTCTTATGATCAAAATGCTATGTTGTGTTATAAGTGCTGTAAACAAGTTCAAGTGTCCTTTCTCTTCCCAGCTGCCTACAGTGCAATTTGAATCAAACTGAAATTATTTTTAATTCCTTTTTTTTTTCCAGAAACGGACTACTTTTGAAACAATTTATTTTGTATCCGAGTTTTCTTTCTTTTTTTTCTTCTTTTTTACGAGTACTGTACAGTAGCTGGTATTCAGTTGGGTGGGTGATGGGGAGGGAGGGGGGGCGGAGCAAGTCACAGTCATACTCTAAAATGCCACGGAACAATCTGAGTGCCTTCGGCAGCGTACTGCTTCTCATTTACAGCCCAGTGTCACATTTCTTATCTGTTCCTCAGATGGAATCGCACATAACCCTCAAGCAGGGACCTGTGACGTTTATGCTGGTCTAGGGCAGTGGTTCTCATAGTGTAAATTATTAGTCTAAATTGGCCCTTACAAGTTTGTATCTCTGACGGTGTACATTTGTACACTGTCAGAGTCGAGGGGAGACCTTGACATTTTAAAGTTTGAGAACCACTGCTCTAGGATCTGATCTCTTTGCTGTAGAGCTGTTAGAGGTTCCCAAACCTTTTTTTAGCACGAGACCCAAAAGAGGAATTTGATGTCTCCCCCGGGACCCAAAGTAGTGAAAATAGCCAAATACAAGCTCACCGTAATCTGCTATTTTCAGCGTTTTTTTCTTTTACATTAATGGAATTTCTTTGATTTCTTTTTCTAAGATTTTATTTATGAAATTATTTTGAAAAATGTTTTACTTATTTTTTATTTTTTATTGATGAACATTTCTGATTTTTTTCTTTGGCATTTTTGACAATCTTTTGAAATTATAATGAAAAAAATAATTTGTATTAAATGAAAAACGGGAATATTAGCCCGCGTGACCCAGAAAAATGGGTCCACGACCCACAAAAATGGGTCCTGACCTAGTGTTTGGGAAACACTGCTGTAGGGTACAGTATATACGGTGTATCACCATAAGTAGTTTACTGTGCAGAGTACAGTTATAATCTTTGCTCTTATGACCTTCAACCATTATAATTATGAGCTCACTGTTGGTGATCTGACTTGCCTCCATTTGCTGATTATGACTTGCATTCCAAGTTTATGTACTTGAACAAACGTTCTGATAAGTCTTGTACAGTATGAACAGTATCAACTGAAATGACATTTGTTTTGGGACTCCCTGATTCCACCACTAAGGTGTACACTAGGCCTGAATACATCTGTTAATTTGTTTATTTGGACAAAGGAATATCTCCTGTATCCGCCGCCATCTGTGGTGATGGCACTCTTTTTGAAAAACATACCCATCATGTATCAAACGTTTTGAGTATTTATGAATGCAATTCAGTGTGTTATTAAAGTGAAGTTTAAACTTCTGTGCAGTCCTGTTTGGGTTTACAATTTGTAGTAGTTGGTCTGGTCATCAATATCTTCAGGATCACAATCAGAAATCAGTAGGAACTGTGTTCTCTTATGGTGCTTTGTCACATGTAATACTCATGTGTTCCAAGTCTATTCTGGTCGTTCTGGTTTGTTCAGCTCTGTCAGCATATACCAGTACAGTTAATAATAATGAATATTTGCAATATGCGATTGATTGTATGTACACATTAAATCCGTAGTGTTAATACTGTTAACACTCTGGATTATACTGTGTTGGCTATGTTATGTATTTGAAAATGAGCTATATCTCCTCAGCCTTTGGGTCACAACTTTAATGTATTTACATTAGCCTACTAGTGCAATTACTGTGCGTTGGGTCACAAGTATGTCGCACTGACTGAGCCAAGACAAGTATGTCGCTTTTAGGCCAGTTCAAATGTAATGTATCTTTAACTACTGTTTCAGAGAATTCTCACCACAAATCAACGGTTATGCTAGATAACATAGGCTAGATCATAAGGTCTATTCATGGTGGCCATCAGTTGTCTTGAGTCAGGATTCAGGCTTGTAATTAAATAACATATTAATTATTATATATCAGGGGTAGAGCGGCCGGATATGAACCGTGAGGTTCCCAGTTCGATCCCGGGCTCCCCCAGAGTTAGTGTGGAAGTGTCCTTGAGCAAGACGCTGAAGCCCTAATTGCTCCCGATGAGCAGGTTGGTGCCTTGCATGGTTTCCTACGCTATCGGTGTATGAATGTGTGTGTGAATATGTGAATGTAATGCACAATCTATGTAAAGCGCTTTGGATAAAAGTGCTATATAAATGCACCATTTACCAATATAGCACTGTATTATGTATTATTATCATATGTATTATTATCATCTATCATATTGCTAAGTAGAACAAAGAAGGGGGCTTTTATTCTGCACTGAACAGATTATTGTAGCTTTGTAATTATTCCACTACTAACCAGAAGAGGGCAGTATTTGGACATGAGGGTCTGACAGAGGCTTGGCTGGAAATGGAGTGACATTGATTGATTGATTGATTTATTGAATTGATTGATTGATTGCTTTATTTGAAAATGTAAACAGCACATGCTGTAGGCAGAGTAAAACACTTAGGTTAAAAGGATAACACAAAAAAAAGTCCATTGTGGTCCTATGTATGTATTCAATTCATCAACAGAGCATAGATGACATGGATGAGATATACACCGTCTTATCAAATCCTCTATTCTTGATCCTGTAGTTGGGATTACATTCTCACTTCCTCTCTCCTTGGTGGTACTGTAGATAGGCTGTAGATAGGCTGTAGATAGGCCGCATGCACCACCACTTCTCACATCAGCCTTAGATTGTTTTGATACTTATTATTCTTACTTTTGTTTTGAGTACACTTCCAAGACAAATATTTTACTTTTACTCAAGAACATTTCTAGGAAGGCTGTAAACTGAGTAGCTTACTTTTAAGTTTCCGGTTTTCCTTTCTTCCCTAAAATGCAATTGGACACACTTCTGCTCTCACACTAGCCGTGTTTCTGGCTTCCCCCTCCACTCGCCTCTTTGTTACATCTTGTATGGGAGTAGAAGTATTTAGTTCTGGTTCCTCAGTCATTTCTATGTTTTTATAGATGTTTCTCCAGGCTTTGTATAACGTAGTGGTTCTACAAGCACATCAGAGTGCATGCAGTGCAGGTGGTTTCAGAGAGTTACAAGGTCATATAAATTAATTGTGAAAACATTACAGCAATTCATTGATATAAAAATTAAGAAATGTACTTTTTTTTCGTAGCATGTTCAAAGCATGTACTTTTGAATACTTAAATATATTTAAAATCAATGACTTTTTTACTCTTACTTGAGTAACATTTTGACTGAGCTATTTAAATTTGACGTGGAGTATCTGTACTCTTACTCAAGTACTGGGGTTGAGTACTTCGTCCACCTCTGGTGACTAGCAGAGATGTGACCGAGCAGCAGGGCCAGATCCTGAGTCCATGGGCCCCCTGCGGCCCCCCCCTTACCCTGAACCAAACCCCATTTGCAACTAATGTCTCAGTCCAATGGAGGTTGACCACCAAGTGCTCTGTGCTCATCACCAGTGGCCAAGCAAAGAGGAACCTTATTATGTTCTTTGCTTCAAGGACAAGAAGCTGCAGGAAGCACAGATGATTGTGTGTGGTGTTTATGTACACATGCTCTGTGAAATTAATGTTGCCACAGTTCCTCAAATTTAGACATTTCAACAGAACCCTCTTTAGAAATCAACTAAGCCAGAAACATTGATATTAGACTATCATGTTGGCGCCTTTTATCAGTTCGCATTTATGTGATCGACTGACTGATCTGGTTGGTGTACTTTCACCACTTTATTATTCTTATAATAATAACAAATATATTTCTCAGGCGGATTTGTTTCCAGTACACCCCTGTACTCAATTATCTTTTTCCGTTCTGTTTGTAATCCATAGTTAACTTTTGTCAATTAGCGCAAATGGCAAAATGACCTAAATGCATGTCATAATAATATATTATTAATGTATTAATACAATAATATTTAAATGTATCAACTTATATGTGTATAGGTAATAGTTTTATTTACGTAAGCTATATACAATATAGCCTATTGCAAACGTTCTTTTCCCGCCATCAGCAGGGATGAAACCCATGCACCATCTAATCTTTTTTTTTAACTTGTAAAGAAAGTTTACATAGGCTAACCTTTTTTAAAGACGGGGGGCCGTGACCTGTATTGAGTAACCATAGTACATTGCTTTCTCTTATGATACCATTTAGTGAGTCTTATTTTAAAAAGCCACTACAGGAAGTCTGACTGGCTACTTTCGCTACCGTCGCTACTGCTGAATGGATTCCGTTTTTGGAACGCCCATATTTACCTTTTTACCAACGTGAACACCATGCACTGTGGTCTGTGGAACTACTGATCTTTTAATCTTCCATTGCAGTAGTGGTGAGTCTCATGAATGGTTTTGCTGCTTTTGCCGTTCTCTCTCTCTCCCTGTCAATATTTTTTGAAAATAGCAGATCTACAAGCTTGTAGATCTTGTAGATGGGCTATGTGACTGAACAAACCCAGCCCTGCCAGACTTCACATGGATATGTTGATGGGCTGTTGACATAGCCACATGGAACAATACATATTTGTTATCCTTTTCCTTTTCCTATATGACAGCTAGTGGTGCTTGAAATTGTGAACCCTTTAAATGTTTCTATATGTTTGCATAAATAGTCCTAAAGGTATATAAAGTTAACTTGAAGGTGAAATTAGAGTCAGGTGTTTTCAGCCACACAAATAATCAACCCACTTGGTTTGACAGAAGGCCTACATGCCAAAAAAAGACAACTCAAACAAAACAATAAGCCCATTTAGCCCCCTGAATAGTATTTGTGAGGGAGTGCATTGCTGCCTCAGCAGCATCTGGTTTATCTTCAATTGAAAGACAGTTTGTGAAAGGTTGTTTCTTGCATTGTTGAGATGCATCCAGGTACAAACCAGAGTTCGAATCTCTCATATCAGCAGTTAACTCTGAGTTTGATCAGAGTTAACAACAGGGCAGGGAAGACTTCATTCGGTAATTCATACTCGGGAACAAAGAAAGTTGCAAATGCATGCCCCACCCAGTTATGCAAGTACCCGTTGTCTGTCTGTGTCAGTGTCCCTTTCATGCCCATATAAAGAGATCCATGTGAGACATGCCTAAATATGGAGTCTAGAGGCCAGTCTATGACATTGTCATCGTTCTGAAAAACTGGATCTCCATATGCCTATATATGGGCATATTGGTCGGATCGGCGGTTCTGGACAACCGCCTATCCAACTGACTCCCTCGGGTCCTCTGCGATGCGCAAAACTTAATTTAACTCTGAGAGTGTACAAATGGAACCAAATTGACCTGTAAAGGTCCATTTGGACCACTGGTAGTCCCAGGACTACAAGCGTTGAGAACCATAGTGCTTAAGTCAACTTCAATAAAAAATAAACAAGTCCATATTTGGGCAATGGTTTGTGCTACGTCTGTGCTCACGTCACGCCTAAAAGGCATTAGCCTATCATATAAAGACGGTCTAGCAGATTACCGTGACTGGAAGCAACAGCTGAAACCCACCTTCAGGAAAGATGGCCGACTGGAACGCCCTCATTGACAGGTTACATTCAATAGTGAAGCGGGACATCCAGGAAAGTGATGAGGAGGCGATCCGTGTCAAAGAGGAGAGCATCCTTGAGTTGGGGAAGCTGCTGGCGAAGACGGGACAGGCCGCAGAGCTCGGTGGTCTGCTGAAGTTTGTGCGACCCTTCCTCAACTCCATCTCCAAGGCCAAGGCGGTGCAGATGGTGCGCTCGCTGCTGGACCTCTTGCTGGACATGGAGGCCGCCACGGGCCAGGAGGTGGAGCTCTGCCTGGAGTGTATCGAGTGGGCCAAGACGGAGAAGAGGACCTTCCTCAGGCAGGCGCTGGAGGCTCGTCTCGTTTCGCTGTACGTCGACACAAAGCGCTACCAGGAGGCGCTACATTTAGGCTCCCAGCTCCTGCAGGAGCTGAAGAAGATGGACGACAAGGCTCTGCTGGTGGAGGTTCAGCTGTTGGAGAGCAAGACGTACCACGCCCTCAGCAACCTGCCCAAGGCTCGCGCCGCCCTCACCTCCGCCAGGACCACCGCCAACGCCATCTACTGCCCGCCCAAACTACAGGCCGCACTGGACATGCAGTCAGGGATCATCCATGCGGCGGAGGAGAAGGATTGGAAGACGGCCTACTCATACTTCTACGAAGCCTTCGAGGGCTACGATTCCATCGACAGCCCCAGAGCTATTGCTGCTCTCAAATACATGCTGCTCTGCAAAATCATGCTCAACGCGGCGGAGGACGTGCAGGCTCTGATTAGTGGGAAGCTAGCGCTGCGGTACGCAGGGCGACAGATAGACTCATTGAAGTCCGTGGCACAAGCCAGCAAAAACAGGTCTCTGGCTGACTTTGAAAAGGCGCTGACGGAGTACAGAGCAGAGCTGAGCGATGACATCATCACCACGCACCTGACCAAACTCTACGACAACCTGTTCGAACAGAACCTCATCAGGGTCATAGAGCCGTTCTCCAGGGTCCAGATAGCACACATTTCCACCCTCATCAAACTCTCCAAGGGAGATGTGGAGAAGAAGTTGTCACAGATGATTCTGGACAAGAAGTTTCACGGCATTTTGGACCAGGGAGAAGGTTTGTTGATCATCTTTGATGAGCCACTGGTGGACAAGACTTACAAAGCGGCCCTGGAGACCATTCAGAACATGAGCAAAGTGGTCGACTCTCTCTACAACAAAGCCAAGAAGCTCACATAGTTAGACACACTGTTGACAATCTGTCTCTCTGTGGCAATATAGGATCACAGTCTCACCTGCACAAGAGACTCATTCTATATCTGCTGCTAAACTTGTCTACTTGCACAAGAATCATATTCTGCCTCATTTTATTTCTATTTGACCATTCGAATGCCTTAAGTATATTTGACATTGTGTCTTGTTATTTGACTTTGTTTCTCTTGTTTCTGTCTCTTCTTATGACTTTGTTTTTAACTACAAAACGCTGGGAGCCTCTTTAAACCTGTGGTGTGACAATAAAGTCGGAGTTGAAATTGGCCATAATAACTTATGTTGATTTCTCACTTCCTCACTTCCTGTCTGGAGGAGGGAGAGAAGGAGAGTTTTAACTTCAACAGCCCAGCAAGTAAATAAACCAAGATGAAGAAAAAAACTATAACAAACCAAACAAAACAAAAAACAGACCAACAGAACCACAGACTGACAAAATGCAAGGGATGACTACCTTGGCCTGCTGGCAGTGTGACCAAGAAATTTGACCACGATTGATACAGTGGTTTAAGAGACGTGTTTCGGTTCTTGTTCTGTCCGGTTTAGTTGCCAACTTCCATTGATCTCCCCCTTAATCTGATCCCCTATCTTTTTTTGCTTTAGACCATTTCAGCATGGATGAGAAGCACTAACTCACTGTTTCAACATCGGGTCCCGGGACCACCATGAGTCCAAATGTACCCTTATGGGTCTGTAACTCCAAGAGTTTTACAAATCGATCCAAATGGACCCTTATTTACCCTCCATTTGCTTCCAAAGAAAACCCCAATTGAATCAAATGGGGTCCGTGGCCTAATGCATATCATCCTTGAAATAAAAAAGGTTGACAATTACTGCACTGACTACCCCCTCACAGCGTGAACCCCCTTCAGGCTTTACCACAAAGAAAAGACAAGTGCTAATAATAAAAAAAATGCAAAGAAACTTCGCCCAACAGCACTTTAGAAGTTCTGTAATCTGGTATTTTTAAAAATACTGATCAAAGGATTAAAAGCCCAAAAATAGCCAATCTACGAGCTTGTATGACGATGGAGCATAAAAGAAAGCATTAGAAGGACAAAGCCTTGCAAAGAGGAAAGGGAGCAATGGAAAATGTCAGAACAGTATGCTTTGGCTGGAACTCAGCTGGAGAAAAGGAGGAGAGACCGGGGAGGGAGACACTAGAGGAAGGAGAGAAGGAGAGGAGAACCGGGTAAACAAAGAGATTGCATTTCATGAAACTTCCAACAGACTGGAACTAAACATTCTCTCTTTGCCCCCCCTTTCTTTATCAATCATAACCCTTTATCAATCATAACCCTGTCTTTATTTGTATTTATTAATTTTTTTCATTCATTTATTAGTGCAGTGGTCCTCAATTACTGAGTTAGGAACTAAATAGTTATGGAGGTCCTTGAGGGTAAAACCACTGTGTTATTATAATAGCTCAGTCTCTTGAGTGAGGTTATTGTATGGTATGTTATTGTCGCTATTTTTTATTCTTAATTTTTTTTCCTCCTCAGAACTTTGGAGCTCTGCACCAAGTTGAGAATAGTCTGGGATGGACAATGTCATCTGTTTTTACATGGACAACAACAGGAACAGCACCTGTCTAGTTTATTTCTGTTGTTTCCCCCAGTTGAATATGTATTTGGCCGCAGACCAAATTAGAAAATATTTTGTGTCAAGGAACCCCATAAGAGACGATTTGTGTTAAAAAGCAGATGTAGTATATGGTGTTTTAAGTGGTTAAACTGACTTTGATGCTATATTAACCGGGTATAGATAGTGTGAAGATTGAGCAGTGCGCCTTTAGAAAGTGTAGTGTAGAAATAAATGTAACCCCATTTTCAGAGGAGCTAAACAACTAAAAACAATATAATGGAAGAATTATCTAAACACAAAAGAGAATGAAATTATGCATGTTGGCTCACTGGGAAGGCTCTGCTACATTAAATGTAAGAGCCCAATTTGTCAGAAATAAAAGAAGGTGTGAATGTCTCTCTACTCACTGTCACTTTTTGATTGATAATAGTACAGAGGCACTATTTTACAATGGGGCTTGTTTCCATTGTGGTCCTGTGTAATTCATCAAGACACTCACCTGGTAGACCGTATATTATGACATTTAAAGGAGTAGTTCACCCAAAAATGACTTATTTTCTATCAATTGCACACCCCATGAAGCCTTGAATTCATGGGGGTTTGTTTTAGTTTTTGTCGCATGTCGCATTCGTAAGCCAATAATTTGATTACCGTCTCCTACCGGCTAATGTATCCGGTAGGAGACACAAAGTAGACTGTGTCTCCTACCGGAAATACACCCGGTCATCAAATTATTGGCTTAGGAATGCAACAAAAACATCGTTTAAGCCCGTCGTGCAGCTGGCCATGGTGTGAATTCTTCATGTCTCTCTACTCACTGTCACTGTTTGATAATAGTAATAGTACAATAGTACAGAGGTACTATTTTACAATGGGGGCTTGTTTACATTGTGGTCCTGCGTATTCAATTCATCAAGACACTGTCTAATAAAGCCAAAAGAATTATCTAAAAAAACTATATCTAAATAATAATAGTCAGGACATAACATATCCAAAAGGTAGGTTATTGTGGGCCAGCAATGTTCAGAATTCAGTCTCTTTAGGAGTAATATCATGAATGTGTTTGATTCGGTGCCGAAGATTAGCTGCTTACAGACGGATGGACGGACCGACAGACAGGGTGCAAAACGTAGTCTCTGCCACGCCTTCGGCCTGGCGGAGACAATTAACAAAATGCAGGGATGACTACCTTGGCCTGCTGGCAGTGTGACCAAGAAATTTGACCATGATTGATACAGTGGTTTAAGAGATTAGTCACCGACACAAACGGGTGATAACATAATCTCCCCCTTATACCTGGCTGAGATAATAATAAAGAAACTAACAAATAAACAAACAAAACAAGATGGGGTCTACTAACGGTGTTGCTCCCATGTTTATCTCGGACTTCATGAGGCCAGCCTGTGATGTATCTATGACATATGACTACATTCTTGGTCCAGGTTTTAGGGATTCCAAACTGACTTCCATTGTATGAAATCGAATTGACATATTTAAAAAGATATAAAACATGCAGGAAAAAATAAGTGGAGGTTCTTCCTTGGCCTAATGGCAGCATGGACAATCTTTTTCTTCTTCATGTTCTTCTGTCCTTTTCAGGCTGGCAGCTCCTGCTCCTGCTCCGGCACCGGCACCGGCACCGGCACCGGCACCGGCACCGGCAACGGCTCCGGTTCCGGTTCCGGCTCCGGCTCCGGCTCCTGCTCCGGCTCCTTGTCCTTCTCCTTACCCACACAGCATGGACAATCGTCGTCGTCCTCGTGTTCATGTTCTACTTCTACTTCTACTTCTACTTCTTCGTCTTTTTCTTTTTCGCATACGTTACTCATATCCTGATCCTGCTTTCTCCTGATCGAAGCCTGGGTATTGTGAACTTCCTTGATGTGCATCAGGTGTTTCGAGAGTTCTGAACACCTCTTAGTAAAATCTTCATTTAACTTTCTGCTTTTGCCTAGCTCGGTGTTGGTTTGGTCCAGATCCATCTGGAGCTTTCTTTCTTTCTGGTAGCTTTCAGTGAGCACCCTCCGGTGCTCATCCTTCATCACCTTTTCCTTTTCCTGCCACTCCTTCCTTGCCTTATCCCATTTTTTTTGCTTCTCATCCATATTCTGCTTGAGTTTCTTCATGTCTTCCTCCCTCTTAGAAGCAGACTCTTTGAGGGTGGCGATCTCTGTGTCCCTCTCAGAAACAGTCTCTTTGAGGCCTGTGATTTCTTCCTCCCTCTTAGACAGAGTCTCTTTGAGCTCGTTGTTCTCTTCCTCCTTCTTAGTCAGACTCTCTTTGAGGTCGGCAATTTCTACATTGAGGGCCGTGTTCTCTTCTTCCTTCTCAGCCAGACTTGCTTCGAGGTCTTTGATCTCTTCCTCCCTCTTAGTCAGAGTCCCTTTGAGGTCCTTGTTCTCTTTACTGAGGATGGCGTTTGCTTCTTCCTGCTCAGCCATACTGCTTTTGAGGGCTGCAATCTCTTCGTCCCTCTCAATCAAAGTCTGTTTGGCAACTTTGAGGGCTGCTCTGTCTTTCTCCAACAGTTTAATCTTTTTCTCTGCAAGGAATAACTCTTCAACCAATTTATCCTTCGCTTTAGCCAGTTGTGCTTTAAATTTCTCCTTCAATTTGTTCATCATCTCTTCGTGGCTTTCCTGTAGATCACCCATCTCTCCTTTCTGTTGTTTACTCTGATCATCGAGTTTGTCCTGCAAGTCAGACATCTTGTCTTTCATGTCCAGTAGCTTTTCTTTATATTTTGTTTTCTTATCTTCGAAGTCATGTCTGCTTTTCCGCATGTCCTCCTTCATTTGTGTTGTCCTCTCATCCATCCAATCCTTCTTCTCAGCCAGTGCAGACAACAATTGTTGTCTCTCGCTGTCATCCCAGATCATTTCGCCCTCTTCATCCTCTTCTTTAATTTCTTTTTTCACAGGCATCTTTGCAGGCACCTCATACTCTGGCTCCGCAGGTATCTCTTCTGTCTCTTTTGGTTGAGGCTCTGGTGACTCCTCTGTGGGGCTCTCATCGTCTGAAACCTTGGTGTCGTCAGTTTCGGGGACGGGTTTCGGTTGTTCACTGTCATCCTTTTTTGGAGGTGCTGTCTTCGGTCTACGTGTCGGAAGTCTGGGGGACCTGGGAGACATGCTCGACAAGATTCGAAGTAGCCGCTGGTTTTCACTGTCTATACGACGGACCTCATCATTGGTAAAGGAGTAGTTTTTTCTGAGAGTACTCCCAGCCTTCACACCCAAAGAGGGGTCCATCATTTGCCTTTCACAGTCTATACGACGGACTTCATCATTGGTAGAAGAATAGTTTTTCCTGTTAGTACTCCCAACCTTCACACCTAAAGAGGGGTCTATCATTGTCTTTTCGCCACAGTCTACACAACGGACTTCATCATTATTGGTCTTGTTTTCAACCTTCACACCTAAAGAGGGTTCCATCATTTGCTCTCAGTATTTCTGAAATACCAAAATACAGAACTTCTATACTATGAAATAGAAATTGTATTTTGTATATCAATTATATAAACGTTAACACTGTTATCCTGTTTGATTCCTCCTGTACACATTATTCAACTTGCTGCTGGATGTCATTATATAGGCTTATGTCTTCGGCGTGATGTAACACAACGCAGCACAAACCGTTGCCCAAATATGAACTTCCAGGCAGACGTCCCCGCCTTTTGCCATAATTACAGAGCAACTAGTAGTAACATCCATGATATTCCAATCCAAATCAATGAGCAAGCTGTTTCTTATCTTTGAAAAGCGTTCTCACTTTTCAACAAATACACTATGAAAAGGCTTCTGGTGGGAACAGTTTTGCACACATCTCTGTGTGGACACACCAGACTATATATATATATATATATATATATATATATATATATATATATATATATTAGAGATATAACGTTAGAATGATCGGAAGGCAAATGTTGAAGAGGGGGGTTTGACCTAACCGTTATTTGGTTCTGACATTACGATAAGCTACAACAGCTACAACACTCATCACTGTGCCCTGTATGATAAGGTGGGCTGGTCTTCTCTGACTGAGAGGCGCAATAATCATTGCCACCTCTTTATTTATAAAGCCCTGGTTGGAAAATTACCACCTTACATCTCTTCCATGCTGCGTCAGAAACACATTCCTCACACATTCAGTCACAGTCCTTCTGGTTTCTTTTGCCAATTCGGAACTGGGAAAGACTGCTTTCAGCTTTGGTGCACCTGAGTCTTGGAACCTCTTGCAACAAGAGCTTAAATTGAATACCCCAGCATCTATTGGCCATTTTAAGAATTTGTATAATAACGGTGCATTACCCCGTATGCAACTGTTTTAACTGATTGCTGTTAACATGCAACGGTTTTAACTATATATACTATATATATATTTACACTGTAAGCATATATGAAATGACCAAACCTGCCTACCGATGATGTCATTGGTAGAGTGAGTAGACAATGAGCATTAGGGAGGACCAATTATATGAAGATAGATTGAAAATAGGTGACGTGGTCCTTTAAGGCTGCAGCATACTCCGAATACAAACTTGAGTTTGGCTTCATTTGGAGTATGCAAATCTTTGATTATGCAAATTTTTAACTCAAATCTTTGCTTCTGGGGATCCCTGGAACAAAATGTTTTCAGATGGGGGTCCGCGGCCAAATACATATCATTTTGACGTTCCTTGACAATAAAATGTTTGAGCACCACTGATATTATAGCAACAATAGTTAGAATAGAAAAATGAAGGCATTTGTTGAGACATTTGACAGTTACAAAAAATATGTATTAAAAGATTTGCACACATTTTCACAATTTTTTAATGGCCAAAGAAATCTAAAAATAACACAGATGTGTTCCCGGTCTTAAGTAATGCTGGGTGCAGAGGTGCAGTTGATGCAGCAATCCTCGATTGTATACTTGTAACCGTGCGGCTGGTATATCGGCCTTTATCGCAGCCGCATGCTCATTAAAGCAACAATGTGACGTGAGCTCACAAATCACTTTAGAACGTGTTTTTAAAAATCTCAGTTTTAGCTGCGTGGATAAGGCCCAAACATAGAGAAAAATGTTAGGGCAGGTAAACACTGTTGGACTTTTAAAGTCGTCGGGGAGTCATCAGATTATGAAGCATTTCTCACTACACAAGTCTCTTTTTGAAATCGGATGTCATATATCGTTGTGGTTTTCACACTACACGATTGATCGCTGACAAGGGATCTCACACAGCAAGAGGTCACCAAGATGCGATCCAGACCTGATAAAGGACTCTAATAATTTTCATTACATAATTCTGTCTGCGTCTCTCTCTCTCTCTCCGCACGTGCCTGCGCGCGCATACACACACGCCGGCTAAAAGTGGCCTTCTGTTTGGCCACTTTTAGTGTGTACGGGTGTGACGGTTCCCTGTATAGTATGATAATGTTATGTCACTCTTAGGTTGTATGGTTATGGTTTGCTTTGTATTCATTTCTGTTTCTCGTTGGTTCCTATTCACCTGTTTCCTAGGCTGTGTGTTTTCCACTTCCTGTCGGATTTCATTGGATATCATTAGTCATCTGACCAGTTTCATTGGATTTCATTGGATCAAATCGACAGGAAGTGGAAAACACAGAGGAAGTGGAAAGCCAAGGAAACAGGTGAATAGGAGTGGGGAGCAGTGAGATGCCAAATTGGCGTGCACCTGGGCCCGGGTGTCCACGCCCTATAAAAGCCTGCCTCCCCAGTCCTCTTACTCTCCTTCAGTTCATTTGCTTTTGCTCCTCACCCAAGCTACACCTCTTTCTCCCACATTTATGTTCATATATGCAACACTCACATACACTACATAATCCACTCATCCATACACGCATTACACTACTGACTTTACTGATTTCCACACCTCATCTGTTCATTTATGATCTGTTCGTTCATTTTGATTATTTAATAAAACACTATATTCTTTGTAAACTGTGTCTCCCCTGTATTTTTGTTGTGTTCCCTGGTCCCCCTAGGCCAGGGTCATAACAAAATGGGGGCTCGTTCCGTAAAACTTTTGAGTGTGCAGTAAGTTCGGTGAGTCAAGTGACTCGCCCTTCTGCATTTGTTTTCTGCGACGCAGGTGTCAATTGGCCAAATTGGCAGTTGTAAGGGCTCGTTTGCGCCGTGGTTTTTTGAAAGGAGTGTCATTTGGGAATCAATCCGGGAATTCCCTGGTCCGGTTGGTTCAACGGTCCGGTGAGTAGAGACAAAGCGTTGTTACATGCTTGTTTTTGTCTGGACTTTGCTTGGGAGATGCAGTTAATTTATTTCGTTTGAATTTAATCTGTTTAGATTTTGATAATTTACAGATTTGATTAAGTTTCTACGGGGAGGAGTTTTTTCCTGGTATTTGTGCTGCTAAGTAAAAAAAAAAAAAAAAAAAGTCACCTGGCTGGTTTTTGTTTCAGTATTATATGAGTGTCCCTGTTAGGTGCGACTTAGTTACTTGGGTAAAAGATTAGGTCGCAGGGTTAGGCCGGGGGGGTGGTTTAGGTGCAAGGTGCGGCTGTAGCGGGTGTGTACCAGTGCGTGCACATTCTGTCTCGGGGGCACAGCTAAGGGCTGGATGCAGGTCGCCAGTTCCTGGTTGCTTTTCCTACCCCTTGGTATGAGCTAGGCCTTTGCGGTGGCCTTCAGTGCATAAATACCTTCCGCAAACCGGCATGAAGACGGGTGGAGTTAGTTTGGGGATTAAATAGAGCAGAGGGGCACTTGTATTTTGTTTTGTTTACCAGCTGGGGGACTAACTTAGCGCACATTAGCCAGGATGTGTACCCTAGAGGCATTTTTGGGTTCTCCTTCCGAGGAACTGTTACTTCAGTGCACCAAAGACCAGTTACTGAAAATAGCAGAGCATTTCAGGATTAAAATTGAGGCAGGTGACAAGAAATTAAAGGAGACCTTAGTGGCAGTGTTAAGAGTACATTTATTTGAAACAAATTTGTTGAAGGAATATGAAGAGTCAAAGACTCCTCCTACCCAGTTAGAGGCGGCAACGAAAAGAGGCGGTGCCGTTACCTGTATTGATGCCAGGGTTGACATTCGACCAACAAAAATAACTAATGATGTTGCAAGCGGAGCAGGACAAAGTGAGGCTAGACACGCAATATGCAATTGAAAAAATTAAACAGCAGACTGAACAGGCAGTAGAGCAGTGCAGGTTAGACTTGATAAGGGACGGTAAGATTTCAGCTAATAGTATCTACAGAACCTGCAGGACAGTCCATGGGGGAGTTTAATGTTAATGGAAATATACGTTTGGTGCCCAAGTTTTCTGAACGTGACCCTGAGGCATTCTTTACAATGTTTGAGCGCGTGGCCGACGTGCGTAAATGGCCCGACTCGGCGCTCACGTTGATGTTACAATGCGTATTAACAGGCAGGGCGCAAGAGGTTTATTCGGCAATGAGTGTGGCCGACAGTCAAAACTACTCTCTGGTTAAAGAGGCGGTGCTTAAATCATTGGAGCTCGTCCCAGAGGCGTACCGACAGCGGTTCAGGTCTTGGAAAAAGCAAGACAAACAGAGTCATTTGGAATTTGCACGTGATTTGACCACCTACTTTAACCGTTGGTGCAACGCCTCGGAGGTAACAGATTTTGAAGAGTTATGTGATTTGATGATTTTGGAACAGTTTAAAAATTCTGTTCCTGCTCGAGTGGCGACTTATATCTCTGAGCAGAAGGCGAGCAACGTGGCGGACGCTGCAGCGCTCGCTGATGACTATGTCTTGACGCACCGGGGAGAGTTTAAGGCGGGCGGTGGCAACTATGTTGCCAAGAGTCTTATGGCCGATTTAATAAACCTCTTCCGGTCGAAGTTAAAAGCAACAGCAACACTAACAACAGCAGTAATTTGCGTGAGCCGGAGAAGGTTGGCAATTACTGTCATAAGCAGGGTCACTGGAAATCGGAATGTTTTATGTTAAACGGACCCCCCAGGACTAGACCTTTCAATGCAGGAAATTCGCAACCAAAAGGAGCTGGCATGGCCACTCCAATTCGTCCGGTGTCCACTTGTGTTTCACCTAATCTCGGACAAAACAAGGATGCATTGTTTGCAGCACTGAATTCTTACCGTCCATTTATCATGAAAGGGTCTGTGTGGTGGGGAAGTACCGGTAACAATACTGAGGGACACTGGGGCTTTTGACTCATTTATTCAGGCTGGTGTTCTCCCTTTAACTCATGATTCTGACACGGGTGATGCGGTGCCTATCCGGGGCATAGACATGAATGTCCTGTTGGTTCCTTTGCATAAAGTGGTGCTCAAATGTGAACTGTTTCAGGGAGAAGCAAAGCTTGCCGTGCGCCCAACACTGCCAATTCCAGGGGTGACGGTGATGCTCGGGTGTGGGCGGAGGTTCCGCCGCCGGCAGTGGTGACGTCCGTTCCCCTGGTAACGGGGGAAACGGATGAAAGTGAACGTGAATTCCCAGAGGTTTTTACAGCTTGTGCGGTGACACGTGCAATGGCTAAGTTAAAAGACAAATCTGAGTCACAAGAATCGATTAAGACTAAAGTATCTGAAAAGTTTTCAATACCTCTTGCTAATTTTCCATTGTCCATAACACGTTCAGATCTGGTTGCTGAGCAGCAGGCTGACCCCTATCTGACGGAGCTGGTGCCGCTGATACGGCCAGAGGATGAGCTGCTTGACAGTGCTTGTGGGTATTTTCTGGAGGACTCCTTGTTGGTGAGAAAGTGGCTGCCACATGAGGGAAGGTTTGTGGGTGAACCAGTGTTCCAAATTGTGTTGCCAGTCAAACTTCGCCGGTCAGTGTTAAAAGTAGCTCATGATGAATCTGGACATGCTGGTGTGAGAAAAACTTATGACAGGCTTCTTAGACATTTCTTTTGGCCTCGTATGAAGAGAGATGTGTCAGCATTTATCAAAACTTGTCATACATGTCAGTTAACTGACAAGCCTAATCAGAAGCTGAAACCAGTCCCATTGTATCCCATTCCTGCCATTAGCCAGCCTCTAATAATTGATTGTGTGGGTCCTCTACCACGTTCAAAGTCAGGAGCAATGTATTTGTTAACGGTAATGTGCCAAGCAACTCTCTATCCTGCTGCATATCCTCTGCGCACCATTACCACTCGGTCGGTGGTACGTGCACTTTCTCAGTTTATTTCCATATTTGGGATTCCGAAGGTCATCCAATCTGATCAGGGATCGAACTTCTGTTCTCACATTTTTTCCCAGGTTCTGAAGCAGCTACATGTCCGCCACAATCGGAGCTCTGCGTACCATGCTCAGAGTCAGGGGGCGTTAGAACGTTTTGACCAAACGCTAAAAGCCATCTTGCGCGCCTACTGCACTGAGCTGGCTAAAGATTGGGAAGAGGGGCTGCCGTGGCTGATGCTTGCTGCTAGGGAGGTAACACAGGAGAGCACAGGGTTCAGTCCAAACGAGCTGGTCTTTGCTTATACAGTAAGAGGTCCCTTAGCTGCACTGTCTGGGGAATGGATAGAGGCACAGCCTCCCAAAAATTTGATTGAATATGTTAATGGTTTTCGTCATCGGCTTTACACAGCCGGGTTGTTGGCTAATAGTCCTGTAGCAAGCCCTCAAAAAAGGCCTTAGTTTTTTAGATACCCCCACCCGAGTTAGAACAAAACACAACCATGTTTTTTCTTATCTTTAGGGTCTCCCATTAATGAAATGGATTGTTGTGAAATTTTATTTTGGGGTAAAATTAGTTTTTTTGGCTATTCTACTACCTCAATCTCTGAAAAAGGCAAATCCGAATAGGGCAAAGGTGACCAAAAATGCTATAACTTGAGAATGCTCACTCTTATCTTCATCAAATTTGCTGAGGTATGAACCAGGTGTCTACCCTACATCACCAAAGAGTCAGAATGTAATTTACCTAAAGAAATACTGAAATATAGTCCTTTAAACATACTTTTAGTTTAGGCGGAAATGGTACTTTTGTAGTGTGGACTTCTCTACTTTCCCTCATTTAGAAAAAAAAACATATATTTATGTCAAATAAGCTGTTACTGCATAGCCTAAGATGCTATTAAACAATTACCAGAGGTTGTGTGGAGAGATCTAGTACAGTGTTATTGCAAATGAGACTTTAGACATACACCTAATCACAGTATTCCATTTGTGTAATGCTTCTCTGTATTGAGGCCTGCAATTCTCAACAAAATGAATTAATCTATGTACCTTTGGTTTGGATGTGTATATAAAAAAGTTCTTACTACTGAAATCATATTTCCATTAATTAATGACATGGCTTCATGTTTCCCCTGCCACACACAGCAATCATGTGTGAGTGTGATTGAATATGGTGATGCACTTTGCTCACATACATAATTGCCTCAACATTGCCCCAAAATCACAACAATAGATATTCAGGGAGGGTTAAACAATGCCAACTGAGAAGTAATTTGACTTTTAATTTGGTTTGGACTTTTATTTGGTATATATAAAGTACAAAAAGTTAAGTGTTATTCCAACATAAAAATAATAGGCGGGTGCATATATGAAAAAAAGCACCGTACCCTAAAAAATTGGAACAAAAGGTTTCTCAACTGTTTTTTGTAGTATTAGTCCTGAATAACACACTAAAAGTTTTCCAAAGTTTGACCACTTTTAAGGCGTTATTTTCAAGATGGCGTCCAAGATGGCCAAAAAAACATTAAAATAGCTTAATTCCTTTATTATCTATCCTACACAAGTACGTTTTGTGTCTAATCCCATGTTTTGGGGGCCTGGGAATCCATTGGACTTGTCCAAATTGCAGAGATACAATTAGATAATTGTGAAATCCAATATTTTGTTTGTGACTCTATTAAAACACTCTGAAATGGTCACCCGTTTAACTAATTATATAATAAATGTCCAACTACTTATATTTCTTTTTTACTGGAACAAGGCTTCAAGATATCCTCAAAACACAACAAAACGAATAGTCACAATTTGCAGTAATTCAGAAGGTGGTGGCAGAGAATATTGTCAGTTGATAGATAGTATTGTTTTCAATATTGAAAGGTTTTGGATAGCTCTGTGGATCAAATTTAGCCCAAACTAAATTCATCTTTGACTATACACCCCACCCTCTCTCTGCACCCCTCCCCTTACCCACCCAACTTCATAACTCCTCCCCTACATACACAAGAATATTTATTTTTCTCGTGGACAAGCGCAGTGTCATCTTGTAGACACAAGATTTTGAAAAACATTAAATAGATGTTTTAACACATTAGGAAGGCAATCAGTGAGTGTGCAAAGAGGGGTGGGGGTGGTTATGGAGGTTAGTGTAGAGCTGTCAGAACCGTGTATCTACTGGGTGCCTACAGGGGAGTATGGGGGGTGGGTCTGGTCTGGAGTTTAGTGGGCCTAGGGTTCCCCTCAGGTGGGTAGAGGGGAGTATGGAGGTCACTGGATTGCTCCCTGGGCACTTGGAGCACAGAAGAGCAAAGTTAGGAGCCAAGGAGACCCTGAGCTTCTCCTCTCCCCCACGTCCGACGTGCAAAACCTCCAACAGAAATTATACGCCATTTCAACGAAGACAGTTTTGCAAACAATACATGAAAGATAAACTTGTATCTTTGCCAGATCTCACTCCAAGTGGCTTAGGGAGCATGCGCTCTCCTTGTTCTCAGCTCCTCCAAAAGCAAATTAGCATTTGGGATGCAAACAATTTCTAAGTCACGGCACGCTGGAGGACGGAGTGAGGAGGAGGCCGAAATTAAGGTATTGGAATTTAGCTAATGCGTGAGGCTGAGAGGAGTGTCCCTATGTCGCCTGGCTCACTGGATAGTCCCACTGGTCCCAAGTGGACCTCCACGCTGGCTCCAGAGATAGGCACTCCCGAGATAGGCTCTCTTGAGTTAGCATAGGTAGTGAGGACAGTCCCCAGTGGTTGTGGTTGTAAGACCTCCACATGTTGCAAGATTGTGTAATATACAAATGTATGTATGCTGGCCCCAAATGGACCTCCTGGCGGGACCTCCTGGCGGGTCTGGCTGGCTCCTATGCCCGAGATAGGCGCTCGTGAGTGGGCATAGGCGTTCGTGAGGAGGGTCGGCCCCCCTCCATAGTGGTGGTTGTAAGACCTCCACGTGGTGGTGCATGACTGTGTGTCAGGCAGACAAGGGTGTATGTCGGACTGGCTCACAGGAGAGTCGGTGGTAGCTGACCATTAATATTCCCAGGGGCCCCCAGTGACTTATCATTATGGCTCAGAGCGTCCTCTCCCCTCTCCAGAACAGCTCCAGAACAAAAACTTGGTGTTTGCCGAAAGCAATGCTTGTTTGTTGGATAGCAGCAGAGACACAGCCCCTTATGGGCGTGGAGGTCAGTTAGATTGGGATTCTATGGGGAGACTGGAGCCCAGGGCGTCATGGGCTGTTCCCTATACGTACCTTCTTGCTGTTAAAATTATCCAGAAAAAAAGATCAAGGTTCAAGCTTATTGCCAGCAGTACCAATCTCAAAATAAAGACTAATGTTGCACTAAAACCTCACACAACTACTAGTCTCAGGAATAAGGCGATGTTTGTGACAAGCACATCTGCACCTTATCCACGCCACACTCCTCCACCACCCCTGCCTAGACATTCAGACACTAGATACATGTTGTGATAGCTCTGTACTGACTTGCACACCCTCTCTAGGCCCATAAGGGGCCATTTATCTTGCCTCTTTCTTAATATTTGAGATACAATAATATTGAGTCTTAAGAGTAATTAAATTGTAACTTTAGAAATGTGCAGATACCCTGTATACACTTATACTGTATGTTGGTTTGTTTACTGTTGAGTGAGAAAACAATGTTGCACATCAAGCTAACTATCTGGGGACCCCCCAAAATTCTTTGGGGGACCCCCAGTTTGGGAACCAGACACCTTTACAAACAAATTGGTGAAGAAATTTCTCGGTAAGGAATTTCTTCCAAGATTTGTGTAATATTCCCAGTCTATCACATTGGCAGCCATGTTTTTACAAATGTCACAGTACACCCAGTAATAAGTAATTTATCCCTTATTGGTATCAAAATAAATCTTGAAAGCTTTAATAGAATGTGAATTACATGAGATGAATTCACCAAGCCTGAGCATTATGGTATGTAGAAAAGGGAGAAATGTCAAATTACATTGTTAAATATGCTTATAACCAATTGCTTTAATATATAATTGTACTTATAATCACTTGACTATAATTTATATATGCTAATTGGATTCCTAGATCACCAAAACATGGGGTTAGGCACCAAAATTACTTGTGTAGGGCAAATAATGAAGGCGTAATGGTCTTTTAAGGAACTGGTGGCGGCCATCTTGGAAATTTGACATTTCTAATGATCAGATTTTGGTAAACTTTTGATATGTTATTAAGTACACCTGATACATTTTGCATTAGGTGAGAAACCTTTTGTTCTACTTATTTTTCGATCAAACCATATTTGCACCCGCCTATAATGTTTTATTTCCAGAGAAGGGGTATGTCTAAAGAAGTCTCATTTGCAATAAAACTGTACTAGATCTCTCCACACAACCATTGGTTATTGTTTAATAGCATCTTAGGCTATGCAGTAACAGCTTATTTGACATAAATGTACGTTGTTTTTCTAAATAAGGGAAAGTAGAGGAGTCACTACAAAAGTACAATTTCCACCTAAACTAAAGGTATGTTTACAGGACTATATTTCAGTATTTCTTTAGGTAAATTACATTCGGACTCTTTGGTGATGTAGGGTAGACACCTGGTTCACACCTCAGCAAATTTGATGAAGATAAGAGTGAGCATTCTCAAGTTATAGCATTTTTGGTCACCTTTGCCTTATTCGGATTTGCCTTTTTCAGAGATTGGAGTAGTTCTAAAGAATAGCCAAAAAAACTAATTTTGCCCCAAAATAAAATTTCACAACAATCCATTTCATTAATGGGAGACCCTAAAGATAAGAAAAAACATGGTTGTGTTTTGTTCTAACTCGGGTGGGGGTATCTCAAAATCTGAGGGCCTCTGCTACAGGACTATAAAGAAAGGTTAGCTTCAATTCAGGATAAGATGAAACTGTTGTATGACTCTAAAGCCGAGCGCCGTGTGTTTAGCCCTGGAGACCAAGTACTGGCTCTGCTTCCAATTGTTACTTCACCCTTTCAGGCAAAATTCTCCGGTCCACACAATGTGGTAAAGCAGGTTTCCGAGCAAAATTACATTATTTCAACGCCTAAACGTAAGAAACCAACCCAACTTACTTAAGCCTTATTATGCACGCACTTCTGAGACACCGGTGTTGTGTGTGCAGCCAGAGGTTGGCTTAGCTCATGCAGTTTGCATGGCGGTTCCGGTGTTGTCTCCCAGTCGGGAGGTAGAGGAAGATGGTTTGGGTACACCTGATCCAGCGTTGGTGCACGGGCGGCTGAAAAATTCAGAAGCGCTTGCATGCCTCGATACACTGTTGGCTCATTTGCCTGCGACTGGCCGCGGGGAACTTTCAGGTTTAATCCGGGAGTTTCCGTGCCTATTTGGTGATACACCGAGTTGTACTCATTTAATCGAACATGACATTGACATTGGCGATGCAAAGCCAATAAAACAGAGATTTTACAGGGTGAATGTGGATAAGCGTCAATATTTAGAAGCCGAGGTCAATTACATGCTAACAAATGGCATTGCAGAGCCATGTGCATCTAGTTGGGCTTCACCTTGTATATTGGTTCCCAAGTCAGACGGTACATTTCGTTTTTGTTCTGATTTCCGTAAAGTGAATAATGTCACTAAATCCGACTCTTTTCCACTTCCTAGAATGGAAGACTGCATCGATCAGGTGGGCTCCGCGAAGTTCGTGAGTAAATTCGATCTATTGAAGGGATACTGGCAGGTACCTCTGTCAGCGCGAGCGCGTGAGATAGCCGCTTTTATAACGCCTAATGGTCTTTATTCATACAAGGTCATGCCTTTCGGACTTCGAAATGCGCCTGCTACCTTTCAGCGGCTTATGAATCAAGTGATTTGGGATATACCGGGGTGTGCAGTGTATTTGGACGATGTAGTTGTCTATTCAGACACATGGGAGGTTCATATGGAACGCATTCGGGAACTGTTCAGCCGTTTGAGGGAGGCAAGGCTCACTGTCAATCTTGCAAAGTGTGAGTTTGCAAGGGCGACAGTGACCTACCTCGGTCGAGTGGTTGGGCAGGGCCAAGTGTGTCCGGTTGGTGCCAAAGTTCATGTTGTTGAGCAGTATCCGGTTCCAACTACAAAGAAAGAGCTCATGCACTATCTTGGTTTAATAGGTTACTATCGTAGTTTCTGTAGGAATTTTGCGACAGTTGTGGTGCCTCTCACCAACCTACTTAAGGCTAAGGCACAATTTGTCTGGTCACCCGCTTGTCAGGAAGCGTTTGAGCAGGCTAAATTGCTTTTGTGTACCGCTCCTGTTCTGGCGGCTCCACGTTTAGACAGGTCATTTAAAATTTACACTGATGCCAGTCATGTGGGGGCGGGGGCCGTACTGATGCAGGAGGACAATCTAGGAATAGATAAGCCTGTTAGCTTTTATTCCAAGAAATTCAACTCTTACCAGCTAAATTACTCAGTCATAGAAAAGGAAGGATTGGCTTTGAGTTTAGCTTTACAACATTTTGACGTTTATGTGGGCGGTAGTACCCCCGTTGTTATCTATACTGACCATAACCCCCTGACTTTCCTGAATTCTCTGCAGTGTCCAAACCAGAGGTTGATAAGGTGGTCACTGTTCCGGCAGTCCTACACCTTGGACATCCGTCATGTTAAAGGGATGGAGAACGTGGTGGCCGATGTGTTATCACGGGCTCCTCATGACTGAGGTCTTGACTATCTCCGTAGGTCCTCCTCTTGCCTCTGTCTTTCACCCCTTAAATTCTTCCTTGGATCCGGTTGCTGGGGTGGAGGTCTGTGACAGGGTGCGGGCGGCCATTGGAGTAGAGGTTTGGTATAGTAGATAGGTAGTATATTTAAAGTAACTTGGATACCGGTGATCCCTTTAGGACCCCGTCTTTATGGGGGGGGGGGGGGGGGGGGTGACGGTTCCCTGTATAGTATGATAATGTTATGTCACTCTTAGGTTGTATGGTTATGGTTTGCTTTGTATTCATTTCTGTTTCTCATTGGTTCCTATTCACCTGTTTCTTGGCTGTGTGTTTTCCACTTCCTGTCGGATTTCATTGGATATCATTAGTCATCTGACCGGTTTCATTCGATTTCATTGGATCAAAAGACAGGAAGTGGAACACAGTGAAAAGCCTAGGAAACAGGTGGATAGGACTTGGGGAGCAGTGAGATGTTGGCAATCAGCCAAATTGGCATGCACCTGGGCCCGGGTGTCCACGCCCTATAAAAGCCTGCCTCCCCAGTCCTCTTTCTCTGCTTCAGTTCATTTGCTTTTGCTCCTCACCCAAGCTACACCTCTTTCTCCCACATTTATGTTCATACATGCAACACTCACATACACTACATAATCCACTCATCCATACACGCATTACACTACTGACTTTACTGATTTCCACACCTCATCTGTTCATTTATGATCTGTTCGTTCATTTTGATTATTTAATAAAACACTATATTCTTTGTAAACTGCGTCTCCCCTGTATTTTTGTTGTGTTCCCTGGTCCCCCTAGGCCAGGGTCATAACAACGGGCCAGAAGCCTATTTTTCAGCAATTTCAAATCCGCCATCTTTCTATATCCGGTCCGAAAAATGTACACGGAAATTAATGCTTTTGGTTGGGACCAAAGCGGGGGTGGGGAATTAACGCTATTGGTTGTGTAGCTCTTGTCAATCAAATCATCACAAGGTAGCCACACCCCTCCTACAGCATGCCCTACTTTATCATACATTTTTAAATGAATGGGATCATAATTTACCAAAACACATATCATGGTGATTGAAAGAAGACTTTAAACTAGCGACTGGAAGCATATAGTATTTATGACGATGTTTATTAAGGGAAGGCAAAAACCCATCCACTTGAATGGAGCCTAATTGCTTCTAACACCAGCAGGGGTGAAATTAACAGCAATATAAACTGTCACTTCCTATACAGCCTGAATTTACAACTCGGAAGCTGGCCCCTTGCATGCTCACCCAGCTCAGGTCTCCAAGCCTGTCATGGGGAAACAACAATAATAAATACAAATATAGCTGCAAGCAGCAATAATACAGGGCCAGTGAATGCAGAAAGAAAAAAGAAAGAAGCAATGATAATTAATATGCACAATAAGCAATAGAAGCATAGAAGACTGAACTTGAGAGAAAAAAAATACCATTTAATTAACACATTCCACGCCAGAGTTTAATATCATAAAGAGAGAGAGAGAGAGAGAGAGGGAGGGAATAGACTGGAGAGAGAGAGAGAGCAGCGGCTTCGAATGCTATCAATGCATTGAATGGGAGATTATCACGTTTTATCAGACCTTTGAATGGGCGAGTAGGCGACGGAGTAGGTGCGATTTAGACCTACCCGCGATTTGTCAGACCATTCATGGGGCGTAATCAGGAGCTACTGACCTACTTGGAGGCGGAGCAGTCCCCACAACAATATTTACGATTCTGTGCCTATCGGTACATAACTCGAACGGCGCTGAGTAGGCACAGGCGAACGTCACACCGTTCAGGACGGCAACTCGGTCGCTTTAGCTCCCTCGGTGGTCCTTCACGGGGTGACAGTTCGCCTGTGACTGTGCGTCATGGTCCGAAACCAAAACCAACACCGAAACTGAACTATTTAAGTCATCTCCGTTGGTAGGTCAGTATGTCTTGATAACACCCAATGAATGGTCTGATAAATCGCGGGTAGGTCAGTATGTTGCCTATTTCGCCCATTCAAAGGTCTAATAAGAGGTGATAATGTCCCATTCAATGCATTGATAGCATCCGAATCGGGTCGAGAGAGAGGGAATAGATTGGAGAGAGAGAGAGAGAGAGGTAATAGATTAGAGAGAGAGAGAGAGAGAGGGAATAGATTGGAGAGAGAAAGACATGGAAACGGAATAGATTGGAGAGAGAAAGACATGGAAACGGAATAGATTGGAGAGAGAAAGACATGGAAACGGAATAGATTGAAGAGAAAGAGAGAGAAAGACATGGAAACGGAATAGATTGAAGAGAAAGAGAGAGAAATACATAGAAACGGAATAGATTGAAGAGAAAGAGAGAGAAAGACATGGAAACGGAATAGATTGAAGAGAAAGAGAGAGAAAGACATGGAAACGGAATAGATCGAAGAGAAAGGGAGAGAAAGACATGGAAACGGAATAGATCGAAGAGAAAGACATGGAAACGGAATGGATTGAAGAGAGAGAGACATGGAAATGGAATAGATTTGAGAGAGAGATGGAAACATAATGGATTTATTGGACATCTCATCCTATTGCCCCTAACAGGAACCGAACTCTCAACCTTCGGACTGAGAGGCTGCAACACTACCTATAGTGCTACAGCTTTGTTCAGGCTGAAGTTGTCTGTTGAAGATCATAAACTCTTGCCTTCTGTCATGAACCAAGCCCCTGTTTCACTAACACTAAGATCACTCGTTCACAAACCATTTACCAATAGAGAAATTGTATGTCTCCTCGAAACCGAAACCAGTGAAAGCGGCCGATCTACAAGCTCACAAAACGTTGCTATCTGAAAATTTGTGAGATTGTAGATCGGCTACTTTCACAATGAAGTACGTCATACATTGAAAAAACGTGCTCTCAAATAAGCATTTCAGGTTATCTTTACCATTTGCACATGTATTTATTGATACAGTCATATTGTTTGCAATTCAACTTAAATGAAGACTGCATCAAGTGAGGCTTGAACTGGCGACCTTGAGATTGCGAGGCACTCACTTAAGGGAGAAGCCATTGGACCAACAGATAAGGTCCTGTGAAAAAGGAGATGACACAGATGATACAGTTTCACGCAAATAGCTGAAAAATCCTGGGATTAAGTGTTTTTCAAACTGCTCAAGATTGCGGACAATCTAAGGGTGGTGCTTACTGGTCAACATGATAGATGTGTTCCTCATGAGTCAAGGCACATGTGTAATTAATGGCTGTCGGCCAAACGAGGCATGACTTTTGCCTGTTTAAAGTTTGCATTTTCAAAAAATTGCTATAGCGCCCCCGTTTGACCAATTGGAGTAAGATTGGTTTCAGTGATATTTGGAATGACCTTCTACATTTCTGCAAAGTTTCAAAGAAATGTTAGTCTGCATGTATGTGTTAGGGGCAGATGAATAATTGTCATAAAACTGCAATATTCATTGGCTCATTAAAGCTTTATTTTTTTCACTTAGAAGAAATCCGCTCCCAATGTTTTGTCGGCATAGGTCCAAAGTTCATGCGTAAAACGTTTTGTGCAGATTACTCAAAAATCCCAGGAGGATATAGGTTTTAACTGTTTTTCATATAATTCTAAATGGTGGGAGATCTAAAGGTCAGAGGTCAAAGTGTGAAAGTTGTTCATCATGAGTAGTGTGTATCAAAGTTTTATGGCTGTAGGTCAAACAGGGCATGAGTTGTACCTGTTCAAAGTTGGCATTTTCAATTGAGTGCTATAGCACCACCTTTTGACGAAAGATTGTGAGATTTATTTCTTGATAGTTTTTCATGACCATCTATCATATGGCCGAGTTTCGTAAAAAGCGTATGCACGGATCAGCCAGAACTGCCAAAAACGGCGGAAGAAACTGAATAATGCGAATATTAAAACAGGGCCAGGAGCCATGCTGGCAGCCTGGCCCCGTAATAAAATAAACTAGACAGGTAAATAAACTAGAAAGGGGCCTGCACTCAGTGGAGACTTCATCTATGACATACTGTAGGTGGTCATCTCAATGTCGGGAAAGGTTTCTGTCCGATCCAACTGCCATTGACTTCCATTATACAATTAAAGTTATATATAAAAGGTAAAACGTGGAATTCTTCTTGACCTGGCAGCGTGCCCAATACATTTGACGTTGATCGGTTCAGCGGTTTGCATTAGCTGCTGACAAACACACTGACACACACATATGGGCGAAAACATAATCTCCCCATGCCTTTAGCTTGGTGAAGATTTGATTTGATTTATTTGACGTTAGATTGAAAAAGGAAAACACAAATAGGAATGTCAAGGATAAAACACAGCAAAGTCACATTGATACATACAATTATATAAATCAGTAAAACACATTACTAATAACAATACAAAAAAATACAAATACAAATACAATATCTGTTGCAAGGTTGATCTGAGCCCATTGACCTCCATTATAAAATGTAAGTTAGATATTACAGCAATTGTAAAACTTATTTAAAACATGTGCACGATAAATCGTGGCACTGGTTGGTCCAGTGGTTTGTGAGATGAGCTACGGACACCAGACAGACATACACACAGAATCTCAGTGCCATGCAATGCAGTCGATGGATTCTCTCTAGGTTGTTTGGTATCGATACTACTAGTGGTCTTGGACAGGTTGATTTATGCTTTCGAATGGGTTAACAAAAAAACATCAATCTTAAGTAGAGTCGGATGAAATTACCTTGAGATTACTTGGTGCTTTTAACTCACTGGTTCTCAACATCGGGTCTGGGGGCCCACCAGGGGGTCCAAATTGACCCTTACAGGTCTGTAGCTCTAGAGTTTGGCCATAATCGGCCATAAGCAGAGTTAAATTATAACACTAAGGACATAACTATGTAGAGTAGGGTCCCAGAGTTAAAAAAAACATATCAAATGGGGGTCTGTGTGACCTAATGCATATCAAACTGGGGATCCTTGAAATTAAATAGTTTGACGAGTTTTAAGTTACTTCAGGTAACTTTGTCTAGAACTGTGGCTCCTGCAGAGCCATGATGTAAAAGAAGGTCAAAGAGAGAATGATTTGCCGTTTGTATAATCCTGTCCATCATTTGACTCTAAAGTATAATCAGTCTATTCGTGATTGCCTCTGCGCATCAGTTCCTCCTGTTCTCGCATTATCTCCTCTTCTTGGGCCATGATACGCTTCATTTCGTTGTCGTCTTGTCTCCTGGACTCAGCCTGGGATCTGTGAACCTCCATGATATGGCTCAGTTGTGTCCGGAGATCGCCAATCTCTTCTTGGTATTGTCGTATTTGCTCATCCTTCACTTCCAGTAGTCTCTGGAGCTCATCGATGCGCTGGGCCGCCGCACTCATGGTGGCTTAAATTTGTTTGCTCTCAAAACACCGAAATACCGAACTATCAAATACAAATCTGAATTACATACGGGAAAATGTATTCTGTTGTGCAGTATGATAAAGGGTACTGTGCAGTATGATAAAGGGTACTGTGAAAGCATTCTAGCTGTTGCTGCATTATACAGGCCTGTGACATGGGATGATGTACGCACAGACGTAGCACAAACCACTGCCCAAATATGGACTTCTGGGCAGTAGTGTGATACAGTATGTGGGAATTTCTGAACTTTCTGTTCTTTTTAAGCTTATCTGCATCTTTCCTGCAATCATAAGCTTGTCTTAGACTGTTTGAGCCCTCTCTCCACCACCGAGAGTAACATAAAATACTTTTTAATGGACTATCAATAAATAGGTTTGCCACCCTTCCAGAACCTGCCTGGACAGTCCAGGAATGTTGTAGTCTGCACGTCCATGAGTGTTGCACATTAGTGTTGGTTGACCGCAAATCCTATTCTGGGCATAACAGGGACCATTCTGCAAAAATAGCCAAACATTTGGTGAAAATATCAGCTCTAGAAGCTCACAACGTGTTGTGAGCAGCTTGTGGGGCTGATATTTTCGCTATGTGACAGGTGACGGGTTAATGAAATGTATATGGCTTCCAATGTCTTTTCCTAAACACAATTTGACCCAATCAAATATTTTAGAATCAGACTGTTCTCTGTAATCAAAGGTTTTATAGATTCCTATATATAGTTACTGTACACATTATGTTCCTGAACCAAGTTTTAACACTATTCATATTGTAGCTACCACCATCTGAAATTATTTGAGAAACAAGCTTTGTTTCTGATGCACTTTGTCCAAATTGAATAAAACTGTTATTACACATAACCGTCACTTTATTGTATCACAAAATGTGTTGTTTTCCTGAAGCTTAAAAAGCCTTTCTCTTGTTTAACTTTAATCTTCAAAATTTTATTTTTTCTTTAATTATGGCACATATTTGCTTCCAAACTCTTGTCATATATTAGACGAGGACCAACATTGAGCTGATATGCATTATTTTCGTATTGACAAACTTATTTCAGCTGTGGATTTTAGGTGAACGAAAGACAAGTATTTGCAGATTCTGAATCTGTGATCAAGTCAGAAGAGTTCAGACACAGAAAAAATCGGCATATCTCGTCTGTCAAGATGCACATAAACACTAGCCCAATCCCAATACTTGGATATCTGCCTCCACGCCTCCTCTGTCCTCGAGCATGGCGGTGTGCGCCGGTGAAATTGATGAGCTGCCGAGATATGTGACCACCTTGTGGACTTCACATAAAGTCCAAACATAAAATCACTGCTGTTTGTTTATTAACAGAGTGGTATTTGGGCCACGTATTGCTCAATGTGCGTTGTGAGAAGTCCTTTTGAATCCAAATCACTAGTGCAGGTAGCCAGCTGTGCAGAGCTCCATACATGATGCTAGTATTCAATCTAATGCTAGTAGATGATAATTCAGGGGTCCCGAGTTGATGCCAGCCAGTCCACATTCTCGCATCGGATCACAGTTCCACTAATCGGTTTAGTACAGCACAATCAATAGCAGCTACACCCAAAGCCAGAACCTCTAGTAAATATAAATGCACGGAATCTGTGGTTGTCAGACTACACGTTGTAGGCTACTCAAGTTCTTTGTACTTGGAGGCCAGTCTATGATCGTCAGTACTATATGGTCATATTGATGACATCAGGGATCTACATATGAGTATAAATGGAACACACACAGACAGAGATAAACGGGACAGAGATTTCTGGATCTAGGGTTCCGGAGAATTGCTGATCCTACCGACTTCCCGCTACGTACTGCCCCTCCTCGGGTCCTCTGCGATACACATGGAAGGTCGATCGGTCAGACGGTCGATGATATGCGGAGGAGACACAAACGCACAGATTCCGTGCATTTATATTTACTAGAGGTTCTGGCTTTGGGTGTAGCTGCATTGGGAACTCCTTATATGGTTATGGTTGAGTCATAGTGACATGAGCGTGAGGATGTGGTCCGCCCGCTGGTCCTTCTATTAGCCAATTTTAATATAGGATTTATATAATAATATAGTAGTCCGGTGCTCAACGTAGGAACGATGCAAGTTGGGAATGCTTGCCCCACCCGTTTATGCAATACAGCGTACTACTACTTGTCAGAGTAGTAGTTCCCAGTGTGGTGCATGCCCACCGCCACCAAAGTACTTAGAAGCTAGTCTATGACCCCAGCAATTTCCATATACCCATAAATAAGCATATTGGACCGCTGATACCTTTTCGAGATTTCAAGATTTTTGAGATTTCTATAGGCTATGATATATAATGAAACCTCGCCTAATAGATATACAGTAGGAGCAAAAAAAGACTTCAGTCTGGTGCCCCGGTAACTGGTTGTGTGCATAATCTTACGAAGGCAGAATCTTTACCGCAGCTGGTCTAGGTTTGAATTTGACCCGAGGCCCTTTGGTGCATGTCATCCCGTCTCACTCTCTCTCTCTCTCTTGCCTTTTCCTGCCTCTACACTCACTGATTTATAAAGCAGAACAAATTATTGTAAAAAAATAATAAAAAAGACCATGGGGAGCCCCTGTGGGCCCTGTCTAGTGATGCTGGTTCGATTGAAGAGAGCTCTCCACCACACCTGGCTCAGCCAGTCGTGTACGGCGAGTCGTGAGGACCCCTGATCGAATCCGAATCCTGGCATGGTTTGCATGTCTCCCTTCTCTCTGACCTCACATTCCTGTCTCTCTTCTACTCTCTACTATCTAATAATAAAAAAGGAAAAAATTGTCAACTGTTTACGGCCAAAAGTTTTTGTTTTTCAAACTCTTTCTATTGGTTTTACAGGACCAACAGTATGAGTTAGAATATAACAATCAATATAATAATCAAAAAACTATTCCCAATCACCGTGCCCCCACCCTCACAAAGCTCAGCCAAACCTGTCAAGTGGAAACAACAAAAAAAGTAATAAATAAAACAAAGTTAGTTATCATCGACAAAGAGTCAAAGAGAGCACATTTTCCGGTTGTTTAACACTGTCATCCTTAATTTGACTTCTTCAGAACTGTCTCATTCCTGCTGGTTCTGTATTTCTTCATCAGATGGGTCTTCTTCAACTGGCTGAGTTGTTTCAGAACTGCTTAGTTCATAACTGTCTTTCAGCTTCCAAGTTGTGATGCGCACTATTTCCTGCTCTGCCTCTTTCTCATCCTGTAGTATCTTGTCCTCGGTATCTTTCTCATCCTGTAGTCTCCTCTCGTCATCTTGACGTTTCCTCTCATCATCATCTTGGCGTCTTCTATCATCATCTTGGCGTCTGCTTTCCTCAACTTGGCATCTCTTGTCCTGATCCAGGCGTCTCCTGTCTTCAGCCTGGAGTCTCTTGTCCTTGTAATAGGTCCTCACTCGCTCCTGCATGCGTTTCAGTTGTTTCTGAAGATCCTCACACTTCCTGGTCAAAGCCTCGTTTTTCTTCCTCTCGTTCTTCAAATCCTCCTCAGTGAGGTCCAATTTATTCTGCAGCTCATTGTGGTCATTGATCATATTCTGTTCCTTGATATTCCATTGCTCCTTTTCATCCTCCCAGGCTTTGTGTGTCTCGGCCAAATTCTCTTTGAGGGCGGTGTTCTCGTTCTCCTTATTAGACAGGCTCTCTTTGAGGGCGACGTTCTCCTTATTCTTTTTAGCCAGACTATCTTCGAGGGCAACGTTCTCTTCCTCCTTCCTAGACAGTTGCTCTTTGAGGTTTGTGTTCTCTTCATTGAGGTCAGTGATTTCCTCTTCCTTCTCAGACAAAGTCTTCTGGCAGTCTTCAAGACTCTTTTCAAGGACAATTATCTGTTCACTCAATTCCTGCTTCTCTTCTTTCAGCTGTACTTTCCTCGCTTGGAAGGTGTCCTGCATTTCTGTTTTCTCCTGTTCGTGGGTGTCCTGCATGTCAGAGATCTCTTCTTTCAGTTCCGATTTCCTCGCATCGAATTTCTCCTGCATTTCTGTTTTCTCCAGGTCGTGGGTGTCCTGCATGTCCGACATCTCTTCTTTCATTTGCTCTTTCTCCTCTTCCATGGTTTCCTGCAGTACATTAAGCTCATCTTTCAGTTGATCTTTCTCCCCTTCCAACGCGTCCTGCATATCAGCCATCTCGTCTTGCAGCTGTTGTTGCGCCTCTTCAAAGGAATCCTGCATGTCAGACATCTGTTCTTTCTGCTTATCTGCTTTCGCTTTGTTTCCTTGTTGTGTTTTCTTCTCATCCGAGATCTTCTTTGCATCTTTTCCTTTTTTGCTTTTTTCTGAAGGAGCCTTGCTGGAGGACTTGGCTTTAGCGGCATCCTTACTCGACTTATCATCGGGGGGGACCGGCTTCTTTGACTTAGCCTTGTCATCGGAGGGGACCGACTTCTTCGACTTATCCTTAGTCGTGTCGTCGTGGGGTAGTACCTTTTTCGACTTGGTATCCGCATGGGGGAGCGACTTCTTCGGCTTAGCCAGCTGCTGCTCCTCCTCCTCCTCCTCATCCTCCGGCTTGACCACTTTCTTAGGCTTCACCGGGGGAACAACTGGTGCTCTGCCAGACCTGGGAGACATGCTCGACAAGAATCGAAGCAGCCGCTGGTTTTCGGTGTCAATACGACGGACTTCACTGTTGGTAAAGGAGTAGTTCTTCCTGTAAATGTCCATATCTCCCTCGGATCCAACTCCATCGCCAAGCCCGCTACCATCCTCTGGCTGCTTCTGGAGACCTCCATCCTGGCTCTTTTCCTCTTTACTCATTTGCTATTGCTTCTAAAAAACCAAAATACAGAACTCATAAGCTATGAAATACAAATTACAAATTAATTGTATTTTGTATTTCAATTATATATGTGTGACTATCAAAACAGCCTAGTACTGTACGTTTACACACCGGTTTCCTATTGGGTTCCTCCTGTACATTTTACTGCATCCTACCTGTTACTGGATGTCATTATATAGGCCCGGTGCCTGGGGCGTGACGTAACATAAACAGTCCAAATATGGACTTCTGGACAGACTTCCCCGCTTAGTTGTTAAAGGACAACCTCACCCATTTTGAACTATATCTGCATATAATTAGTCCTCACTAATGCTCACTATGGTACCATTTTTGTAATTCACACTGTGTCTCAGAGGAGGGCTGTGTAGACAATTCAAAAAACCTGCCTACCCAGTGGCGCGGGAAGGGGGGGGCTATGGGGGCTGCAGCCCCCCTGGTGATGGGAGCAGCCCCCCTGGTAATGGGAAGAAAAAAAAAAAAACTTTTTATTTTATTTTATTTTTTATAATATATATATATTGTATGGATCATAGCAGTCTGTTACGGTCATGGATGAACTTCAACCTGGTGTTTGCACTGTCTTTCTGCCTTTTTGTGTGGGGAAAAACACAGAAAACCCCCAAAAAAATCGCAAAAAAAACGCGCGCCCGCGCTTCGTGCGGGTGCGAGGAGTCCCCCCCGACGCACAGCCCCCCTAGGTATTAAGGACTTCCCGCGCGCCTGTGCCTACCAGTGACATCATCGGTAGACAGGTTTGGTCATTTCATTTTTTTTTCATTAATGCGAGAACAAGGGCTTCTATTATAGCATGCTTATGCTTATAACATACTTTCCAGGAAGAGAAAGCCTGCCGTTTCTATTAGCATTATTGGGTTTCTGAACAGCTCCTCTGACACAGGGGAAAGAATGGTACAATATTAAAGAGCATTAGTGAGGAACAATTATCTGAAGATGGGTTCAAAATGGGTGAAGTCCTTCCTTTGAAGGTAGGGTAAGTGATTTACTTTGGTTAAAATAAATAGCTCTATTTTCTCATAGGACTCATTGCTATAGAGTGTTTGTTCAGTAACAGGAGTCTCCATGTCTCCCCAGCTCTTTATTAAACAGAAAATGCATTTTCAGGTCAGGATACCAATTTTATCCAATCAGGATAGAGAACTCAGTCAGGATACAGATTAAACAAGTGAAATTGGAAGTTATGGAAGAAATGAGCAGACACAATTGGATCTGGAACTCTATAAAAATGAAGCTGATAAATGGGTACTCTCTCCTGATTGGATGAGATTTTGTCACCTACCTGAAAATGTATTTTCTGTTTAATAAAGAGCTGGGGAGACAGGGAGACTCCTGTTACTGAACAAACACTCTATAGCAATGATTACTATCAGAATATAGTGCTTTAACCTTTTAACAAAAAAACTTTAGTTTTAACCAAAAAATATCACTTACCCTACCTTTTAAGTATTTTTGTTGCCAGACCCCAGGGGTCGGCCTACAGGAGGCTTTGTCGGTCGGTCTGTCCCTCTTTTCCTACATGTCCCCTTGATTGGCCAAGCTTCGCGTGACGTAGTGCTCTGATCTTCAGATTTCAACCACTAGGGGTCTGGCAGTGCTCCGAGGAGCACTTTTTCTAGTTTATTTATACATACGTTTATTTGGACGGGACAGCGCATATTAATGAACACCACACATAAAATGCTGTGTAAACACACCGGATTTAGCAAGAATGCTGATTTCCATCCGTAGTCCCCATACAGAAAACAAGCAACATTACTAAAAAGAGCACGTAGGCCTATACACATTACTAAAAGGGTACAAATAGAAGAGAGAAAAGAAAAGTAAAAGAGGCCTAGTTTTTACCTAAAATACAAGACACTCAAGAAAACTAGAAAAACCTACATTTTAGCCTATTTAAAAATGTTCACATGTTTGATTGTCCATGATTGGTTGTCACCAACCTGGGCGTCAACATGGACCCCCGCCTCAACTATGAGACCCACATCAAACACCTCTAAAAAAAACATCCTTCTTCCACCTCAGAAATATAGCTAAACTCCGCCCCACCCTCACTCTTCCTGACGCCGAAAAGTTGGTCCATGCCTTTGTGGGGAACATAGAACCCGGGGAACATAGGTATGACCCCCCTTTGTCTCCTCCAGGTTGGACTACTGTAATGCACTTCTTGTCGGGATCCCTAGCAAGAGCCTTCAAAAGCTCCAATACATACAGAACAGCGCTGCTAGGATCCTGACGAGAGTGCGCAAATACGAGCACATCACCCCCATTCTCAAATCACTGCACTGGCTTCCCATCTCATCCCGGACAGAATACAAAATCACCCTGTTAACCCACCAGTGCATCTACGGAAATGCCCCCCCCTACCCCAAGGAATTGATCGAACCACAGACCGCCACCCGCAGCCTCCGCTCCGGAAACATAAACAAACTTAAAGGAGGAGTTCACCCAAAAAATTACTTATTTTCTATCAATTACACACCCCATGAAGCCTTGATTTCATGGATTTATTTTTGTTTTTGTGGCATTCCTAAGACAATAATTTGATGACCGTGTGTATTTCCTGTAGGAGACACAAATAATCTACTTTGTGTCTCCTACCGGATACATTAGCCGGTAGGAGACGGGAATCAAATTATTAGCTTAGGAATGCGACAAAAACAAAAAAGAATCCATGGATTCAAGGCTTCAATTGATAGAAAATAAGTCATTTTTTGGGTGAACTCCTCCTTTAAGGAACGGCACACCAACCTCCGCACTATGGGAGACCGAGCATTCTATGCAGCTGCCCCCCGGCTGTGGAACTCACTCCCAGACCATCTCAGAGCTCCACAATCTGTGAACACTTTTAAGAGAGCACTAAAAACCTACCATTTTAACAAAGCATTTGGTTAGCTTTTTAAGCCGGTTTAATAACCCTGCCTCTCCCTTTTAAACTTGTTGTCTCCGCCGGAGGTGGAGAGTATGTTTTCGCTTCGTCCCGCCGTGTGTTAGCATGGCCCCTAGCCAAGCTAACATTGGTCAAGCTCCACGTGACACGTGTCAATATGTTGACACCAATGCCTTTGATTGGCTAGAGGGACGCATGACGAAATAAAAAACCACGCACATTCTACTCCGAGGAGCACATTTTCTAGTTTTTAAACATGTTTTTGGGCGGTGAAACCGCCCATATATGTGAGGTTTGTAAATTGCACCCCACCTACCCTGCGCTGTGATTGGCCACCAGTGTACCCCCCTAACCCTGCACCCTGATTGGCCAATCACAGTCTATTCAGGACTGTGATTGGCTAGTGAAACATGACACATGTGCATAGCCCTATAAATAGGACTATGCACTTTAAAAAAAAACACATTTATGTTTTTTTTAAGTGAGGGGTGTACAATGGTTGGTCCACAATATTACTTTTCTTTAAGTGAACTTCCATCACTGTGATGACCACTGTGACCACACCGCCCACTTCACACTGGGTGTGATTTTTGGGCGGTGAAACCGCCCCTATAAGTGAGATTTGGAAAAATGTACATTTTCCTGCGCTGTGATCTGGGCCCAGGAAATTAGTAGAATTATCCTGCGCTGTGATTGGCCAATCACAGCCTATTCAGGACTGTGATTGGCCAGTGTCACATGACACATGTGCATAGCCCTATATAAGCAACCATAACTTGGAAAAAAACCAAAATTTGTTTTTTTTCCAAGTTATGGTTTTGTCCATCATAAAGAGTGTTTCAATAAATGTATTTATCCTTTGTACATGATTGATCGACTCCATTCAGTATTGTGATTAGCTAGCAAGACACCGCCCACTTCACACAGGGTGTGATTTTTAACCTGTTTTAGACTTTTTGATTATCTTGCAAATGGTTTCTTTATCTTGTTTTATTATGTACTGTAGCACTTTGAGGTTTGTTTCAAATGTAAAGTGCAATACAAATAAAATGTATTATTATTATTATTATTATTATGATCCATCCTTTTAGTTGGACCTTAAAAGATGCACGAAGTACAAACCAGACGTGTGCCAGAAAACTGAATGCACCAAGAATCACAGCATGCACTGAGCTATTATCCCACCACCTTAAAGGGATAGTTCACCCCCAAAATGACATTTTTTCTATCGATTAGTCACCCCATGGAGACTTGAATTCATGGACGTTTTTTTAGTTTTTGTCGGTATGGGCTGAAGCCGAAGCTTATTTTGCCCACCTTATTACCATTAAAATAAATGATCATAGTAGCAACGAGAAAACATAAGAGCAAACAAAGAAAATGAACTAACACAGAGCTTCAAATATTACATTTCAGAACAGACTAATCGATAGATAAAAAGTATTTTTTTGGGTGAACTATCCCTTTAACAATGGTGCCCTGATGTGAACACCCAGAGGAACCTGAAGCTGCTCACTTTCCACTGCAGCCCCACTGATGTGAATGGGGCAGTGGTGGAAGAAGTACTCAGATATTTTACTTAAGTAAAAGTAGCAATACCACAATATAAAAATACTCTGTTACAAGTAAAAGGCCTGTGTTCAAAATGCTACTTGAGTAAAAATACAGGCATCAAAATATACTTAACAAAAGTACTAAAGTTAAAGTACTATGTTTGAAAATAGCAGATCTACAAGCTCACAACGCGTCACGATGCGACCCGTTGTGAGCTTGTAGATCGGCCATTTTCAAATAGCCTATGTATAAAATAGGGCTGAAGTGGTTAATGTATGTTTTATGATGTAACAATTTATATCTGCAAAGTAACTAGTAACTGAAGTTTTCAAATAATTGTAGGCCTACTGGAGTAAAAGTAGGCTACAATATTTGCCCCTGAGATGTAATGGAGTAGAAGTACTGAAAATTGGAAATACTCCAGTGAAGTAAAAATACCTCAAAATTGTACTTAAGGTATGTACAGACAGTACTTGAGTACACATGACCACTGCTAGCTACTTGGTACAGAAAAAGTCACCGGACCATAGAGTTGCACAGGACTCGTTCATTTAGGCTTCGCTCTAGGTTGCCATCTTGTGGTTTAACCAAGAAGGACTCAATTCTGCGGTGCCATGGCAACGTGTTGTTGTAATCTCAGTGTTAAATTGGCTATTTTGTCCAAAATGTTGAAAAAAAATATATTTGGAAAATGCTTTGAAGTGAAGTCATTAGAACATGCTTAAACATTCGACAAGTAAGGTTTAATATTTCTACAATTGCTACTAATTGCTACAGAACCTGTATGTCCAGTCATTTTGTGGCATAAACAAAAATTCGAAGGATAAAATTAAGTCTGATAATGATGTACCTGTACATCTGTACATGTTCACATCATGTATACTTCACTTTACTTAAGTAAAAAACGTGAGTAGGCTACTCACGGCTACCACTGGTTCTAAAATATAAAAATACTGTAGATCTTTGGTGTAGGTCGAAAAAAGAGTACACACACACACACACACACACACACACACACACACACACACACACACACACACACACACACACACACACACACACACACACACACACCAAGTAGCCTACAGTGCAACTCGGGTCTGTTTTATTAAAGGACCACTGCACCCATTTTCAACCCATATAATTGGTCCTCACTAATACTCATTATAATAAGATGGTCCCATTTCTGTCTGTGTCTCAGAGGAGGGCTGTGGACAGTTCAGAAACCTGCCTAGTGCCTACCATGCAGTGACATCATCAGTTGGCAGGTTTGGTCATTTCATTAACAAGATTTAATGAATGCAAGAACAAAGGCTTCTATTTCAGCATGTTCAGGAGGAGAAAGGCTGTACTTTCTATTTGCTTGGAATCCACCATCGATCGATGGGACCATCATAAAAATGAGCATTAGTGAGGACCAATTATAATAGATAAAGTTGAAAATGGGTGAAGTGCTCCTTTAAGTATTGAGGTTCTAAAGTGCAGCCTCGAAAAAGCATCTGTTCACCGAGGCCTTGGTCATTCATTTTGCTACACATAAAAACACACCTTGCTCATTGGTTTTTATGAGACATTTTATTACAAACATTCATTTTCATTTGCTAAGCTGGAACAGAACAGTTAAAACTACACACAATGATCATTCTACCTGCCATAGTCTGAGGAACATTACAGGAAATATTGCATTCAGTGACAATTATATGACAACTGTAGAGCTGTATTTCTCAAATGGGGGTATGCGTGCCCCTATGGGTTTACAGAGGTACTACAGGGGCTAAATGAAAGAATGTATTTTAATGATAACCGCTATGTTTAATGATAAAACATTGAAACACATGTGAACCTGCTGATCTATAAAGTGATTAAGCAAATTAAATCAAAAACTTGACTAGCACAACTGTTATTGAATAGAAAGCAATACTTGAGAATATTTACATCATACGGTAACTGGACTTACTGAAATGTTACTGAGAGTGACAGTTTAAAAACTAAATCTGCTCAGGAGGCACTAATTGCAACTCTTTCACGTTTTCACTCTTTCACGTCTCTTATTTGTAATGTTATATTCTATAAAAGGTGGGTTGCCATTATCATTTCAGACCTCTGCAGTGGTGGGTTAGGGTTAGTATGGTCGACCCACTCTCAACGGACAATATACAATATCTTTCTGTTTTCTCTCCTATCGTAACGTGTTAAGTAGTATTAATGGTAATAATATGCTTGTATAACCACCAACTGTTTACAGTGGAGTGTTTATCCCTCGGTGTGAATATGCTGGTGTTTGTTCAGGCGACCTCACTGATTTAAAGAGCTTTTACACTGATTACACGTTGTAAGGTTTTTCTCCAGCGTGGACAACCTGATGTCTCTTCAGATTACCTGACTCATTAAAAATCTTGCGACACTTATTACAGGCATAAGGTTTTTCTCCAGTGTGGAGACGCTTGTGGTCCTTCAGATCCCATAACTGACTGAAACTTTTGTCACACTGATTACAGTGGAAAGGTTTTTCTCCAGTGTGGAGACGGTTGTGTGTCTTCAGGTGACTTGACTGACTGAAAGTCTTGTCACACAGTTTACAGTGGAAAGGTTTTTCTCCAGTGTGGAGACGGTTGTGTGTCTTCAGGTGACTTGACTGACTGAAAGTCTTGTCACACAGTTTACAGTGGAAAGGTTTTTCTCCAGTGTGGATATAATGGTGTTTCTTCAGATCACATAACTGATGGAAACTTTTGTCACACTGATTACAGTGGAAACGTTTTTCTCCAGTGTGAATATACTGGTGTCTCTTCAAGTTACCGCGCTGACTGAAACTCTTGTCACACAGTTTACATGTGTGAGTTGTCTTTCCTGTATAAGGCGGTTGATGTGTTTTCACATCTGCTGCTTGAGTTGTAGTCTCGGTAAACTGTTTCTGACTGTTAGGTCTTGGTTTGTTTGCGTCTCCCTGTTTCCGACTGGTCACAGAGCTGCTTATGGGCTGACAGGCTGCGGAGGGGATCTGTCCATTCCTCGCCATTTGCCAGTAGAGGTCGTTGTGGCTCCTCTTGATGTGTTTATGGAGGAAGAGCTGAGACGTGAAGGCGTAGGGACACTCTGAACAGGAGAAGACCTGAGTCTGAGAAGACTTGGACCTCACTCCTGAGAGAGAGAAAGAGAGAGGGAGGGAGAGGGAGAGGGAGAGGGAGAGGAGAGAGGAGAGAGGAGAGAGGAGAAAGAGAGAAGAGGGGGATCAGTTAACATTGATCAACAGTTTCAGCCAAATGTAACTCCTCATTCTCACATCTTTGCTGTGTGTGTGGTCCACTTCAACCCTTTAAAGTGCAGAGTCAGACCAGTTTTTGTTGCATGGAAATGTGTGTGTGTGTGTGCACACATTTATACATGCATTCATTCTGACAGATAGATCTACAGATTAGACTGATCCATTAGATACACCACTCAGACATAAAGGTTACATGTTACCTGTAGCAGAGCTCTTGTTGTCCCACAGCTCATCAAAGATGATTCCCAGCTCTTTGGCATACTCGTCTCCGTACCACACCAGCAGCTCTTCTCCTCTGGCCACAGGACGACAGCACCGATACAAGACCCGTCCTTTATGCTGGAACGCTATCAGGTTCTGTTCTGTTTCATTACGGGCACAGTTCACATATCTATACACACACGCACGCACGCACGCACGCACGCACGCACGCACGCACGCACGCACGCACGCACGCACGCACACACACACACACACACACACACACACACACACACACACACACACACACACGTTTTTCTATGGATTAGTCACCCCATGGAGGCTCGAATTCATGGATATTTTTTTAGTTTTTGATGACCGGCGGACCGGTAGGAGACACAAAGAGTCTCCTTTGTGTCTCCTGCCGGAACCGCTTCCTACCGGTCCGCTGGCCATCAAATTATTGGCTTAGGAATGAGACAAAAACAAAAAAAATATCCATGAATTCAAGTCTCCCATGTGGTGACTAATCGATAGGAAAAAAGTATTATTTTTGGGTGAACTATCCCTTTAAGAATGCTGAGGGAAGGGCAGGTGGTTTCTTTCCATATCTAAGCAGAGACCTTGAGCTCATATTCTATGAAGGAGCTCGCTGTTTCTGTTCAGAAGGGAGTGTGACTGTCTGTCAGTGTCTCCAGATAAAATGTTCATTTGTAACTTTTTTTAGCCTTCATTTATAGTTTTACAGTAGAGGCAGACAGTAAAACAGGGAGAAAGAGATGGGGAGAGACATGCAGCAAAGCTCGTCGGGAACGGGCCTCAAACCCGAGATGCGTTGTCAGGCTAAATTGGAGCCTAGGAGCTTGTAGATCTGCTATTTTCAAATGGAAGTGGGTAATATATGTAACTAAAGTTGTCAAATAATTTTAGTGGAGTAAAAGTACAATATTTGCCTTTGAGATGTAGTGGAGTAGAAGTAAAAGTACTGCAAACTGGAATTTCTGGAAATACTCCAGTAAAGTAAAAACACCTCAAAATTGTACTTAAGTACAGTACTTGAGTAAATGTACTTAGTTACTTTCCACCACTGATATGTGTTCGTACTGTATCTACATATTGATATGTGTATAGGTTTATAAGGTGAATACTTTCTTATGTGGGAAAAGGTGAATGATTTAAAAAGGTGCTTCATGAGAAAATGTTGTCTCACCTCATCCAGTTGGAGCGAGTCTCGTCCTTGGCATCGATGTAGTCATAACGGCTTCTCTTCCTCCGGATCTAAAGAGAAACAAAGACATTTATGTTTAAGTATTTTATTATACTGACATGACAAAAAACTAAAAAGATTTGTCCATATTAACCTACAGTATATACTGATAACGAGGCCTATCTTCATACTGTATGACATTATTATATTTACACATTTACCATATTATACATACAGCAGTGACTTATTATAAATCTGATCATATTAATTAATATTTAGTTTCCATTTCAATGTTTTGCCCCACTAGCAGACTGGGTTATTGTGGTTAACTAATACTAAACACAAAAAGCAAATGAAAAAGCAAAACATTTTAGTTAACTGAAATATAAATAAAAATGAGGTTTTACAAAAGATTATAACTAACTGAAGCTGTATTTTGAATTTACAAAAATACAGCTTCAATAGTTTCACTAAAACAAACAAAAATCATAGAAAAAATTTCCTTAGTTTATACTTTATAGTCTTTGTCATTATCCAATAGGTTTCTTAAACAATGGCGAAAATAACCGATCTACAACACGTTGTTGTAGATCTGCTATTTTTGCTGAGCTTTTTCTGACATGAAATTGACATGAAAAGGTCGTTTGAGAAGTGCTGGTCTAGCGCCACCATTAGGCAACAATTTCACACACACACACACACACACACACACACACACACACACACACACACACACACACACACACACACACACACACACACACACACACACACACACACACGCACACACACACACTCACCACCCAGGAGTATCCACTCTTCACAGCTTCCTCTCTGTCTGTCTTGACTCCCTCATACCGCCCAAAGTGAGTCCCAGCATCAAGCTTAGAGCGTCCACAGTAAAACACTCCCAGACCTGCGTTTGGAATGCCTGACGGCTTAATCTGAAAAAAAAAAAAAAAAAAAAAAAACATACACACACACACACACACACACACACACACACACACACACACACACACACACACACACACACACACACACACACACACACACACACACACACACACACACACACACACACACACAGGATGGCAATTAGAGAAATAAATGGAGAGATATATATTGAGATATTGTTATATAGGCCTATGCATGGTTCTATGCATCTAGTGTATATTGTTGCTGTTGGGCAGAAACCAGCTGTTTCTGAAGTCTTTCTGTGGGTTATAATAAACATTTACTGTAACTAATGGCAAGTATTAACAAGAGCTTATGAATACAAAAATAACTACATTGGATCCATTGGAACACGGGTTCTTTTTTCCATTTCATGTAAAGTAACGGTTTTTGACACACAAGGTTTTCACCCGACAGCGAAGATACAGTGTGTGTGTGTGTGTGTGTGTGTGTGTGTGTGTGTGTGTGTGTGTGTGTGTGTGTGTGTGTGTGTGTGTGCGTGTGCGTGTGTGTACTTTAAATCCAGAAGGCAGGGTCCTCCTGGCTCTGTCAGTCTCTGGTAGATCTATTTTAAAGTCCTCTATGAAGACAGGAAATCCATGTCGATCACATTCCTTTAAAAAGAACTCCCCACACCGATCACAGACTGGACAGACACACACACACACACACACACACACACACACACACACACACACACACACACACACACACACACACACACACACACACACACACACACACACACACACACACACACACACACACACACACACACACACACACACAGAGTTGAACAGTGTTGCAAAGTACTGTGTGTCATTGGTTCTCAAAGTGGGGTCCGGGGACCCCCAGGGGTCCTTGAGGGAGTTCCAGGGGGTCCCCAGCTAAATGATAGATAGTTAGCAACCAAATGGACCCTTATGGGTCTGTAACTCAGAGAGTGTACACATTTTGTACACTCTCAGAGTTAAATTAACATTGATTTTACAATATAAATTGGGATCCCAGAGATAGAAATGGCATTAAATGGGGGTCCGTTCTACGTAGCCTAATACAGGTCAAACTGGGGGGTCCTTGAACTGAAAATGGTTGAAAATCACTGCTAGAGCCGTAAAACATCTTCTCTTATGGGGGTCCCGACCCTGGCATATCTTTTCAAATGGGGGTCAGCGGGCTATAAGTGTCAATTTGGAGGTTCTTGACATGAAAACGTTTGAGAACCCCCCTGTATATGATATGCAACTAAAACATCGCAAAGTATTCAACTCATGACAAAGCAACGACAGAGAGATGGAGGAAAAGATGGTTGAGTGACAGACAGACAGACAGAGAGTCAGAGAAGGAGAGAGGAAAGAGAGCGGAATAAAGAAAGATTGGTGTAAACACAGATAATTACAGTAAAAATGATCATCGTCTGGCACTTCGGGTTCTTTGTAGTTAACTTCGACTCGCTTTCTGAGCCTTCTGGTGCCAGAACCCACTGGTACTGCCTCTATCACCTGATCACCTGAAAGACAGACACACACACACACACACACACACGCACGCACACGCACACGCACACACACACACACACACACACACACACACACACACACACACACACACACACACACACACACACACACAGTCCATAACTGTAGCTATCCACTGACTTGTGACTGGTTCAAGGACAGACTAGCAGAACAGAAGAGGCTGTAGTCTCAGTTAACCCATGCATGTCAGTCCTCTATCTTTAGAACACGTTGGTCTGAACTCATCAGAAGCTATAGTGTCATTTATACTGTAATGTCAAAAAAAAAAAAAAAAGGACATTGGCCCTACTTTGAGCTGTCTGTCTGAACTATAGCTCTGCAGGATTCACATCATTATAACACTACGTCGTCTAATTCACTGGACCACTACGGGCCCTAATGGACCTGTAGTGGTCCGTGGCCTGATGCATATCAAACTGGGGGTCCTTGATGTAGAAATGTTTGACAGCCACTGCTCTAGTCCAACTTCATTAAGACTATTTTCATCACTATAGGACTACTACTTGTTAGAATGTGTGGACTGTGATAATAGTATTGGATTACCAGACAGACTAGGGGTCCACTCCTGATCTTCATCTTCATCTGTCTCTTCCTCCTCTTCCTTACTCGGCTGAGGCGAGGACGTTGTTGTCTGATTAGTCTGGCGTCTTCTCATTACTTTTGGAACTTTGACTTCACGCCTGGGGGGGGGGGGGGGGGGGCAGACAGACAGGGTGTTAAGTTAACACAATGCTTCTCCATAATAACAAATAACTAAGTAATAACTAAGAAGTAATTGACAAACGTATACGCATACTGGAACACACATCACAACAGTTATCAATAACAAAAGAAATACAATCAATAATAACCATTATACAAATATAGCTTTACTAAACAGTATGTTAGAGGTACCAGGCTATAGCATCTGATTTATTTTTCTTTATATATTTACCTGAAAAAACTGGTTGGAATACAGGAGAAATGGTGAGACCTGGAGACGTGCATGCCTTCTCTGTCACAGAATGAACTGGGCTATGGGAGTATGGGAGGTGATGTGCTCTTTACGGTGCCTGGGTTCTCCCACCATGTGTCCCACGGTCTCACACTGCCACCTAATGTCAAAGCTAGGGTCCAACCATCCCTTGAAATATGGAATCGTCCCTTATTTGCAAACTAAAAGACATGTCCCTTATGGATAAGGGACACATTTTGTTCCTTATTTTGGGGAATCAATCAATGACACACATCTTACAACTTCAAACAGCTCATAGAACAGCTTGTTAACATAATACAAAAACTGTACACATATACAGTGAGATTTTATGTTTTCTGGATTATTTGAGTTTCAGGTAGTTGGCAACCCTTGTCAACACTGTCATCATCTAAATGTTTTTTTTATTTTTATTTTTTATCCCACGATTTTGTAACCCTACTTTTTACACCCAGTGCCAATTGTCTATGTAATCCTGGGCACTACCTTCCCTCTGCCAACCTAGGGAGGCTAGGGCCGAGCTCATGCCTCCTTCATTGCATGAGAGCCAACTGACCTTCTTGATACCTGACAGGGGAGAGTTTCCCTGGTTGGACGTAGCGCGTGGAAGGAACACGTTATTCCAACCAGTTCCCTTCCCCTCCATCAGGCGCCCCGGCTGGCCAGGGGGAGGCAGTATAGTGACCAGGATCACTGCATGTTTTTGTGAGGGTACCTACCCTAGGAGACACGGGGAGAACATGCAAACTCCACACAGAAAGGCCCTTTCGCCAACCCCACCTAGGGTATGGGCACTGATGACGCAGAGGAGAGAACACACCCCCAGCGCCCACAGCGTCCCCTGCGGGAATCATCTAAATGTTTTATCATTAAATAGATAATCAAGACAGAAATTGCTTCCTTTTTTATGGGGATCAGATGTTGGCGTGTGAACTACATCCAGGGTATTAGAGCAGTGGTTCTCCAACATTTTCTTTTCAAGGACTATATTTGGCCGCAGACCAGCGGGGGTAACGTTTTTTCAAAAAGGCTGCATCGCATAATATGCGCATCGCATCGCATCGCATAATATGCGCATCGCATCGCATAATATGCGCATCGCATCGCATAATATGCGCATCGCATCGCATAATATGCGCTTTGCATCGCATATTTCCGCATATTTCGCAACTTTTCACATATTTCGCATTTTATGTGTATATATATATATATATATATGCATGCATGCAACACACACACACACACACACACACACACACACACACACACACACACACACACACACACACACACACACACACACACATCCACACATGCACACGCACACGCACACGCACACGCACACGCACACACACACACACTGTAAAAAAGGGATAGACATTCCATAAGGAAGGGACTGCACACTCCAGGGAGCAGAGATGGACAACTTACTATTGCATAAAGTGATAATATTTTGCCCTGAGCTTCGTCAGGTGCTAAGATATGCATGTATGTATAAATATGTATGTATGAATGAATGAATTATTTTATTTAAGTGTCATGCCACCTCATGGCCCATCCCTCATGGGATTATATGACACCTTTTCAGACAGTTACAATATTCATGATAGTTTCATACACTGGTTACCGGTATAGCTGATCATAAATACCGACCACAAACAAAACATAACATGAAGTACATATCTCCTACTGGCTGTACAATGCTTTTTTCCTCATATCCTAGGCTTTCTCCAAGTAGTTTGCCTGTTTAAATACATCTTTTTCAAATAAACGGTTAATAAGTTGTGGGTCATTGATGTCCAACATATCAGCATAGTTAACATTCTTAAAGAACTCTTCACGGACCCTAAAAAGGACAATACAAAACGAAATGATACTCATTTTCTATTTCATTTAGATTTAGATAACACATTTGGCAGATTCGATCTTCTTCATCCAACCCAACATAGCGACCTGTTTGATTGATTGATTGAATACTTTATTTAGAAAGACATGGTAAAAGTACATGGAAGTACAATTCACAATACAAGGTCCTCTAAACTGGATCGCTCATAAAAGCACTTGGCTTATTTAAAATGAGATCCCCGTGCAGGCGTGCACTCAAATCATGATGACATTTGAGAAGACATACAAATATACACTACTATGCAGAACGTCATACTATCAGCTTACAGGTTACTGGTATGAAAAACAAGAAATATGTACAATAGACAGTTTTAGGAGGAGGGGAGGGGGGGGGGGGTGAGTTAAGACTTTGACAGGTGCCAGTTTGGAATTGCAGCCTCCTGAAGGTGATTCTTTAGGGCAGTTTCAATATGAAGTGGCAGTATACCTCCTCTAATCTGAGCATAATAGTGATCTTCTTTTCTTTGATAGGTTAAATAAAACATAGTTTTCGGTGTAATAATCATGTTTAACCCATTTAGACCTGAGGCCGATTCTAAAAAGTTTTCTGAAAAACTTCAAATATGTATTCAAAAATTACAGCAAATGTATGTTGCTATATACTGTACATAGCAACAGGAACCACAAAAAGGGGTTCCCGTCCTGAAAGGTATAGTTACAAACAGGGGTGGATTAACATGACACTTAAATAAAATAATTAATTCATTCATTCATACAAGCAACTTCACAGAAAAATAAGCCCAAAGTCGCTTATAATAAGTGGACATGGCAACACTGGTTTCTGGCTCTGCAGTATCACGTACTTTGTGCTCTTTAGATAGCTCAATAAACTTATACAGTGGACACATCGAAAAGCAACACAGCAGAAAACAATGTGTGATACGTCTTGTTTTATTTTCCAGAAGCAACTACTTTACAAAGGTCTCAGTCATTCAGAAATATATTTTGTTCATGAGCTGATCCACCGGGCTCTCATTAACTCAATGCATTCCACTGAACTCACGGCTGCAGTCTGGCTCCCATGGTGCGACGAATCTGCCGGCTGGAATTGCATGATAGCGAAAATGACGTAGATGACCCTACCTTCTTTCTATATACCTTGTAAAAGTGTAGGAAGTGAGGCGGCCGGCTTCCATTTTAGGTGAAACAGTGATATGTGGGTTTATTTACAAAGAGACTCTTGCTGTAAAACTACAACAGATCTACAAGAGACACCAATATGGAGGATAACAGACATTAAACAACACCCCCCCCCCCCCCCCACCAGAAAGGTCACAGCTCACACAGAGACAGTCTGAAGCTGTTGTGATGAAGACCTTCACACTGATCTACCAGACCTCCCAGAGGAGACCACGCCCCCTAATGAGTGAGTCCATTCTATAGAGCGTCGCAGTTCCCGCCCACTTCCTGTTTTTTTTGGTGCCGGAAGAAAAAACTCAATGCATTTTTCCATTGACATTTCCAAAAATATTTATATCTATTAATTTAAGCCTCGAATCAAGCCATCATGACATGACATGAATCATGACCATAAACGTTTGATTCTGTGATTTTTTTTTTGTTGAAAACGGCAAAACAAAGGGTATTTATTAAATATAGTATATCATATAATTAAATATAAAAAAAAAACGTTTTATGGTCATGATTCATGTCATCTCGTGATGGCTTGATTCGAGGCTTAAATTAATAGATATAAATATTTTTGGAAATGTCAATGGAAAAATGCATTGAGTTTTTTCTTCCGGCACCAAAAAAAACAGGAAGTGGGCGGGAACTGCGACGCTCTATTATGGTTTATCTGGCTACCGAGCCCCCCCCCCCCACACACACACACACACTTGCTTGTTTCAAAATGCTATGTGGGCTCGCCGTAGCCAGTTTATATCTGTATGTATGTCTGTCTGTCTGTCTGTCTGTCTGTCTGCCTGTCATGTATTTGGGCTCGCTGTAGTCACAGTTAATGTCTTATATGAATGGTGCATAGTCTTTAATTATAGTTTTATTGTGTGGGTTTCATAAACTCAGTCATAATATTAGTTATTATTGCAGTTGATGAACAAACCTTCATGGATCATATGTGTGACTTGTGGCCTTATCTTGACATTTATCACAATTATTTATTTATTATGTTTGTTTGATTCATTCATTCATTCTGTGAAGTTGAGAAACATCACTCTATCTGCTGGTAGGAGTAGCAGTATGTCTGTTGTCCAGCAGAGGGCAGTATAAGACTATCTGCTGGTAGGAGTAGCAGTATGTCTGTTGTCCAGCAGAGGGCAGTATAAGACTCGAGATCACATGTGTGCTTGTGTCGTGACTGTCAGTAGATGTTGTTCATGAGACCATGGATGGATTAGGGACCGGTCCACAGAACCCAGGGGTCCTTGACTACCAGGGGTCCTTGTACATGAACGAGGAATTCAATGTTCTTCTGGTGTGTGTGTGTGTGTGTGTGTGTGTGTGTGTGTGTGTGTGTGTGTGTGTGTGTGTGTGTGTGTGTGTGTGTGTGTGTGTGTGTGTGTGTGTGTGTGTGTGTGTGTGTGTGTGTGTGTGCGCACTGGAAGGCCTTCTTTGCATAATGCGATGGTTTAACTCATTTGGCTCGTTAATTTGTCTCTTAATTGTCCCCCCCACTGTGGCAGTGATGTGTTGGATCATCGTTGCACACGACCTATAATTCATATTCATATTAATATAATATAATGTATAATTTATGTTCATATTAGTCTTTTTAATTAATGTCAGTGGCGTTGATGAATACTTTGTGTGTTGCATGGTGTATATTATCAGTTAAACCTTTTATCTCCAATCCCTGTTAAATTGTGTGTGTGTGTGTGTTAGGGGTGTGCCGATATATCGTCCCGCGATATATCGTCCCGCGATATATCGCGATATGTTTTCGTGCCGATATGTATCGTTTTGGGAAAAATATATCATTTTTTTTGCAATAATATTAATGCAAAAACAGAAGTATTTGTTTGCATTAGCTTTTTTCCCCCCCATATATTTTCATAAGCTCCCCCCCCCCCATATATTTTCATAATAAAAAAGTGCCATATATCGTATCGATGTCGTGAAATTAGTGTGTGTGTGTGTGCGTGTGCGTGCGTGCGCGCACACCACCTGGCAGCAAACAACACTGTGATGTTGTCTTGTCTTCTCTTCTCTTCCCACGACTTGTAGTAGGTTATAATGGCATATTATTATATATCACATTTTGCAAGACAAGGCACTCGTAGATAATAGAAAATGCTTTAACAAGTATTAACTTTATATTCAAGTCACACTGTTTCAGCTGGAAGTGAATGAGGCAGCCTAGAGGGCGGGGCCAAAGAGTCACTGATCACATGACCCCAACAATCAATTATCCAGTTCTAGGCGACATAGTAGACTTTTTTCTTATTACCACACAACAGCTCTAAGGTATATTATGACATGGTTCAATGTTGAAAATGAGTGGTATTTCCCTCATTGGTTGCAGTCTCGGACAGCACACACACACCAGGCCGTCAGGATGTGCAGTGTGGGCTCTTGCATGCTTAGCAGCTCGCTTGTGGTTAGGCTCACTAACCCGGGTTAGGGTTAGCCCTAATCCTAAACTAGGGTGGGGTTAGGGTTAAGGTTAGTGCTAAACCTAACCTAGGGTTGGCCCTAACCCTAGCCTTGACCCTATAACCCTATAGGTTCAGGTGCCTCACACGCTTCAAGGCCTCGCTGACGGAGCACATGTCTTGTTCTGGATGGATGCTCACATTCACAGATGATATGTCTGAAGCACAATAAAAAAGCAGAGCTTTTCATCAGAAACAGGATCTGCATCAGACTGTACAAACTGAGCCTAACCCTAAACCATCTTACTGTACAAACTCTCTCTTTGTCTCTCTCTGTCTCTCTCTGTCTCTCTGTGTGTGTGTGTGTGTCTCTCTCTCTCTCTCTCTCTCTCTCTCTCTCTCTCTCTCTCTCTCTCTCTCTCAGATGAGAGGATCAACTTGTCGTTTATTGGTTCCTCTTCTCTTGTATTTGGCCTCATGCTGTTATTGTGAAAGCACACAGGGGTGAATAGGTCAAGTGCATCACTCTGCACCACGCATCGCTAATGTGCTTCAGGGGGAAACGCTTAAATTATGCTCTCAGCAGGATACACACACACACGCACACGCACACACACACACACACACACACACACACACACACACACACACACACACACACACACACACACACACACACACTCCAACTGTTTGATGCCTCAAGGGTACAGGTCTGTTACCCCTCACTGTATGACAGCGCTGCATGCAAGAGAGTTCTGTTTGCTGACAGAGCCTGTGTGTGTGTGTGTGTGTGTGTGTGTGTGTGTGTGTGTGTGTGTGTGTGTGTGTGTGTGTGTGTGTGTGCGTGTGCGTGTGTGTGTGCTATGACGCATGTCTGCAGGATGTTAGATGGTTAGATTGGTGAATGTTGCATCATCTTTAACATTGTCTGAACACATGTGAAATGTTCGTGCCAGCCTGTTGGCTTATATACATATAGTTTACCATCATCATCATCACAGAGATCATCCCTGATTATGTGACCCAGGTATTTAAACGTTTTCACAACCTCTAATACTTCACCTGCCAATGAGAAAGAGAGAAAAGTGAGCTTCTGATCGTCCTTAGTTCTAGAGATCATAACCACACGTAGCTTCAATGTACAGAATAATAATAAGAACAACAACAATACTACTAATATTAATCCAAAGCAAACTTTATTATTCATTATTTCATACAAAGCATGCAGCTCAAAGTGATTTACATTGAAGACATAAAAACAAGAAACAGATTCAAACATATTTAAAGGGGCCACACCATGAATTTATTTATTTTTTTGGCTCCCCAGTGTCCCTTGTGGCCTTTTACTCAGTTTGTGGGCGGTGAAACCGCCCCTATATGTGAGGTTTGGACATCGACATTCGCTGCACTGTGATTGGCCACCATTGTACCCCCCCCACCCATTGCACCCCCCCAACCCTGCGCTGTGATTGGCCACCATTGTACCCCCCTAACCCTGTACCGTGATTGGCCAATCACAGTCTATTCAGGACTGTGATTGGCTAGTGAAACATGACACATGTGCATAGGCCTATAAATAGGACTATGCACTTAAAAAAAAACACATTTATGTTTTTTTTTAAGTTAGGGGTGTACAATGGTTGGTCCTCAATATTACTTTTCTTCCATCACTTCTTTCATCACTGTGATGACCACTGTGACCACACCGCCCACTTCACACTGGGTGTGATTTTTTTTTAACACTCAGTCTTTCATCTTCATTTCATGGATTTTCTGAATGGGCGTGTCTGAACAGGCCTTTCCACATTTTCCCGATGGTGATGTCACCATGGGGACCTCATTTTAATAGTTCCGCCCCCTCTTTTTCAGTCTCCACCTCCCTTATTATTTACAACCGGCGCCAAAGGCTGTATTCTAATGAGGGCGGGGAAAAGCGTGAGGAGGGCGGGGGGAGGTGATGATTGACAGACAAACTTCCTCAATAGCGCCCCTCTGCCCAAAGAGGACGTTTTAGTATTGCAGCTGAAAAGGCTTGGAATGACAGACAGACAGATTATGAAAAAAATATATCTGGGTGGTTGTTTAGGCTTAAACCTGTATAAAACGTAATAAGGGACAATATTTACATAAAATAAATATTTTTTAAATTCATGGTGTATCCCCTTTAACAATGAAAACTACATGATTAACACAATAACATTTTAAAATTAATATACAGCTGACATTCTAACAATCAATTAATAAGAATGTTGATTTGAAAAGGAAATAAAATGATATAAAATACAACTAGAGAAACTGCCATTTGTTCTTAGGCCTTTCACGGCAATCGTACACTGCGTTCATGATTTGACATGACACATAACACATCCTACACAGTGACTACACAACTCTATAACGCATCCTACACAGTGACTACACAACTCTATAACACATCCTACACAGTGACTACACAACTCTATAACACATCCTACACAGTGACTACACAACTCTATAACACATCCTACATAGTGACTACACAACTCTATAACACATCCTACACAGTGACTACACAACTCTATAACACATCCTACATAGTGACTACACAACTCTATAACACATCCTACACAGTGACTACACAACTCTATAACGCATCCTACATAGTGACTACACAACTCTATAACACATCCTACACAGTGACTACACAACTCTATAACACATCCTACATAGTGACTACACAACTCGTTCACACATCCTACACAGTGACTACACAACTCGTTCACACATCCTACACAGTGACTACACAACTCTATAGCACATCCTACACAGTGACTACACCACTCGTTCACACATCCTACATAGTGACTACACAACTCGTTCACACATCCTACACAGTGACTACACAACTCGTTCACACATCCTACACAGTGACTACACAACTCGTTCACACATCCAGCGGTAGGTGGTAGAACATGAAGCGTCGCCCCATTCTCCAGAACCTCCGTTAATATAAAAGTAAACGCAGTCTTTGTTTCCTCCTCTGTCATTAGGCTGAGCAGGACCCCAGAACCTGTAGAAATAAAGAACATTTCATTCATTACAATACATTTACATTAGGCTGAGCAGAACCCCAGAACCTGTAGAAATAAAGAACATTTCATTCATTACAATACATTTACATTAGGCTGAGCAGAACCCCAGAACCTGTAGAAATAAAGAACATTTACATTAGGTTACATTTCATTTTGCATATTGCCTATTGCATTCCGTGCCCCTGTATTGCTGCTAGCAGCTACATGTATTATTATTATTATCATACTATCCTACTATATACAGTATTATAATAATATAATATAGCTCCCAAAGTTTGCAGGTATATAGTGTACTCTCCGCCAGGCCGAAAAGCATGGCGAGAGTATGCTTTGCACCCTGTCCGTCCCTCTGTGTGTCCGTCCGTGTGTGTGTGTGTGTGTGTGTGTGTGTGTGTGTGTGTGTGTGTGTGTGTGTGTGTGTGTCTGTCTGTGAACAGCTCCTACAGATTCTGTCCAAACCTCACGCAAATCGGTACACAGTATCTCTATAGTCATGTGATCAACACGGATCTGTCCGATTTTCCATCCATCCATTCCTTCCTGATTGGCTAAAATTGCCTTCCAAAGTTTGCGGGATTGGTTCTTATTGAACAAAATGCCTCAAATCATCAACTCAGCATGCGACTTCTGTGAAATTTTGCGCACACATGCCACCTTTTTTACATTGGCCTGTTATAGCGCCACCAGCAGGTCTAATTTAGCAAAACACAAAATGCCTCAAATCATGAATGCAGTGTCCGATTGAAAGACCTAAGAAGAAATGGCACAATAACCTACCTGACCTGGCGGAGACCTGTGCTCCTAGGAACACTTTTTCTAGTGTTGACAAGTAGCAGTAATTTTCCATGAAAACGTAATTTTAATGCTCATAATCAGTGTTGCTTGTGAGCTAAAGAAAGGTCTTCTAAGTTTGGTGAATGCGGCCACAGTGTATGGCTAAAGGAATCTTCTTTTAAAAAAAATCTTGTTCAGACCTTCGAAGTTATCGTCTGTAAGTACTTTTTACACAGATCATACTGTACTCTATCATTGTTGTTATTTCACTGACCACACAGCCTCCTCCTCATGTCAGTAATGTTGTTACATCTGGACTGTAGCTGCTCAAAACTGGACTGAAGCTGCTGTTTCTGTTCATTCAGGTTGCTATGGCTGCTCTGTAGCTGCTCTACACAACTCTATAACACATCCTACACAGTGACTACACAACTCTATAACGCATCCTACATAGTGACTACACAACTCTATAACACATCCTACACAGTGACTACACAACTCTATAACACATCCTACATAGTGACTACACAACTCGTTCACACATCCTACACAGTGACTACACAACTCGTTCACACATCCTACACAGTGACTACACAACTCTATAGCACATCCTACACAGTGACTACACCACTCGTTCACACATCCTACATAGTGACTACACAACTCGTTCACACATCCTACACAGTGACTACACAACTCGTTCACACATCCTACACAGTGACTACACAACTCGTTCACACATCCAGCGGTAGGTGGTAGAACATGAAGCGTCGCCCCATTCTCCAGAACCTCCGTTAATATAAAAGTAAACGCAGTCTTTGTTTCCTCCTCTGTCATTAGGCTGAGCAGGACCCCAGAACCTGTAGAAATAAAGAACATTTCATTCATTACAATACATTTACATTAGGCTGAGCAGAACCCCAGAACCTGTAGAAATAAAGAACATTTCATTCATTACAATACATTTACATTAGGCTGAGCAGAACCCCAGAACCTGTAGAAATAAAGAACATTTACATTAGGTTACATTTCATTTTGCATATTGCCTATTGCATTCCGTGCCCCTGTATTGCTGCTAGCAGCTACATGTATTATTATTATTATCATACTATCCTACTATATACAGTATTATAATAATATAATATAGCTCCCAAAGTTTGCAGGTATATAGTGTACTCTCCGCCAGGCCGAAAAGCATGGCGAGAGTATGCTTTGCACCCTGTCCGTCCCTCTGTGTGTCCGTCCGTGTGTGTGTGTGTGTGTGTGTGTGTGTGTGTGTGTGTGTGTGTGTGTGTCTGTCTGTGAACAGCTCCTACAGATTCTGTCCAAACCTCACGCAAATCGGTACACAGTATCTCTATAGTCATGTGATCAACACGGATCTGTCCGATTTTCCATCCATCCATTCCTTCCTGATTGGCTAAAATTGCCTTCCAAAGTTTGCGGGATTGGTTCTTATTGAACAAAATGCCTCAAATCATCAACTCAGCATGCGACTTCTGTGAAATTTTGCGCACACATGCCACCTTTTTTACATTGGCCTGTTATAGCGCCACCAGCAGGTCTAATTTAGCAAAACACAAAATGCCTCAAATCATGAATGCAGTGTCCGATTGAAAGACCTAAGAAGAAATGGCACAATAACCTACCTGACCTGGCGGAGACCTGTGCTCCTAGGAACACTTTTTCTAGTGTTGACAAGTAGCAGTAATTTTCCATGAAAACGTAATTTTAATGCTCATAATCAGTGTTGCTTGTGAGCTAAAGAAAGGTCTTCTAAGTTTGGTGAATGCGGCCACAGTGTATGGCTAAAGGAATCTTCTTTTAAAAAAAATCTTGTTCAGACCTTCGAAGTTATCGTCTGTAAGTACTTTTTACACAGATCATACTGTACTCTATCATTGTTGTTATTTTGCTGTATTGAAGTTTGTGCATAGGCTCTATAGCTCTGTAATTTTCAACATGTGGATTAATTTGGAGTCTTACGTTGGTGAGGTCAGTGGTGTTCCATCCACCCACTTGAAGATGCCTTCCTCTTCTCTGTCAGTCAAACCAATCCACACAGCCCAGCCTCTGGTAACAACTCTCTCAAAAAGGTCCTGGACAGAAAAGCTGCTGGTTACTTCCCAGATTTCAACTTTGAGTGGAAACTGTACAATAGATGTATGTCTTAAAGTGGAACAGGTTCATGCACTATTGTGTGTACACACACACACACACACACGCACGCACACACGCTCGCGCACGCACACACATACCGTTTTTTCCTTGCTGTTTATGATGATCAGGTCTGATTGTTTGTCTCTACAGTATTGTCTGCTCTGCTCCCAGGTCTTCCTCTCAGTAGATTTGGAGTAGTAATAACACACACCACCATCTAATGTAAATCCATCTAATACTAAAAACACAAAGAATAGATTTAGAGTAGTAATAACCCACACCACCATCTACTGTAAATCCATCTAATACTAATAACACACAAAATTAAGTTAGTTTATCAGATTAATGATAAATGATGATGAAAATGACATAGTAATGAATAAAAACAGTGATGTCTCACTGACCACACAGCCTCCTCCTCATGTCAGTAATGTTGTTACATCTGGACTGTAGCTGCTCAAAACTGGACTGAAGCTGCTGTTTCTGTTCATTCAGGTTGCTATGGCTGCTCTGTAGCTGCTCTAAACTGGACTGTATCTGGTTCAATCTGGACTCTAACTGCTCTTTCTGTTCAGTCAGGTTTTTGTAGCTGCTCTGTAGCTGGTCCATGTCTTTGACCAGGTTCTCTTTCTCTTTCTTCAATGCAGAATCTGTAAGAAGGAGAATCATTATAAAGCATCCCACCATACGCTGGGTTTTGAACCAGTCGATTCACATTATAGTCCGCTTGCCAGAATGTGAACCCGGACATGTTGAGTACACCAAGGTTTTATGTTAGAAATGTTGAGTATGGGTCCCCAGCATGTGGAAACTGTCGGATGCTAACTTGCATATGTTGAGCAATTTTCTGAATTAACGTAATTAGCTTTTAATAGCATAATCACCTATATGGACAATATTTCAGCAATAGTCCCGGGCCTTAGGGATATTTTCGTGCTAATCAGTCTTAAATGCACCAAATTTGGCCCAGATGTAGCCCAGGGCATGCTCTAATGATTTAGCTAGGGCGCCAGAGCGGGCGACCTTTGGGGTCGCCATAGCGGCCAAATCCAAAATGGCCGCCTTGTAAAACGGTTTTGGCTGTAACTTTTGAACCAGATGAGCTACAAATACAAACTTGGTGTCTATTTCATGTTTTTTGACCATTGCAAACACACTGGAATGCTTATCATTATGATTGGGTGTGTCTGTAACCCTAATTTGCATATTTCCAAGATGGCGGCTATGTGAAAACGTTAACTTTTGACAGTTTTGCCAAACTTAGTGTCTATTTTATGTTTTTTAAGCATTAGAAACATATGAAATGCTCCGATTTTCTGATTGCATCCATCTAGAGTACTCTAATTTACTTATTAACAATATCAACACTATCCCCAAAAAGGTATTCAACATTTTCACCCAGAACACTTTTAGGAACAACCTTAATAAGCAACCTTTGTATGTTACACATATAATGTATTTGAAAGATAGAACATTGGAGTGCAGCACATTCCTATTGATATAGATAGGAGTATTTGAAACAATCTTACAATTAATGCACAAAAACTCTGTACGTGCATACGTGGGCTGGTCGTATCAGTATAGTATAGGCATATATGGAGATCCGGTTGTCCAGAACCGCTGATCCAAACGATATGCCTCTCTCTGAAGACGGGGAGGGTGCCGCAACTGTGGCAATCTTCCTGCATTGTCCCGGTGCCTAAGAAAAGTTGCACCTTGTGACTACAGGCCAGTGGCTCTGACATCAAAGAGCATGAAGACCTTTGAGCGTCTGGTACTGAATCAACTGAGACCGATGGTGAGTGAATACCTCAACCCCCTTCAGTTTGCATACCAGGCGGACATTTGATGATGCCATCATCTACATGCTAAACAGGGCATTCACACACCTTGACACCCTGGGCAACACAGTCAGAATCATGTGTTTTTACTTCAACACTATCCAGCCACAACTGCTTGCTGAGAAGCTTGCGTTGATGATGTGGACCACGGCTTGGTGGCATGGATCACAGACTACCTCTCGGGCAGACCGCAGTATGTGAGACTGCAGGGTTGTCAGTCGGAGGTGCTGGTGAACAACACGGCTGTCCCCAGGGCACAGTGCTGTCACCTTTCCTGCTCACCCTATACACATCTGACTTCCGATCAACTCCAAGACATGGCCCCTACAGAAGTTCTCAGATGACACTGCGGTGGTCAGCTGCATATCAGGTGACAACACTGTTGAGCACGATAGCATGGCGAAGGACTTGTGGACTGGAGCGAGGCAAACCGCCTCCGGCCCAATGCTAGCAAGACCAAGGATGATGGTGGTGGACTAGGGCACGACCAAGAGGGTACCTCCGGTCCCCAGCACCATAAATGCTGAGGTGGTGGAGATTGTAGCCAACTACAAGTTTCTAGGAGTGCACCTGAACAGGTTGTTGGACGGGTCTGACATACTCTAATGTAGGAGCAGGCTGTTCTTCCTGAGAAGACTCCGATGTTTTGGCGTGTGCAGCAGGATGCTGTAAATGGCTGGTGAGGAAGGTGGGCTCCGTCGTGGGGACCTCACTGGAGGGGGTGGCTAAGGTGCGTACAGTGAGGAGGCTGGACGTCATCATGGCAAACACGTCCCTCTCCCTTCACAAGGATATAGTGGGGCATCCCGGGGTAGATTCACCTACCCCGGGTGGAACCTTTTGAGACTTGGCATGTCTTTTGTGCAGGTATGAGGATTTACAACGAGACACACGTTGGTCGCTCTGCCAGGTCAACTGTCTATAAAGAATACATCACATGGATGCACCTGGGACGTATCATCAGTGTTGTAGCCTGGGGTCATAGGGTGTTTCGGGTCTGGCAACATACACCCTCGCCCAGGTGACCCAGCCGGGGGTTGATCAAGCCCCAACTTACGTCCCAGGACCCACGGTCAGTCCTATAGGGAAAGACAGGGCCACTCAGTCCGCTTCTCCGGAACTACTCTGCCGGAACTCGGGAAGGCTCTGGCACGTGGAGGGACTAGGCTCTGTGGGTGGCCTCCTGGCCGGGCTCCTCCTTCATCTCACCAGGTCCAGGACCTGAGCACTGTACCAGATCCGCTGCACCAGATCCGCTGCAACACCCCGATCCAAACATTTCCTTCTGGCGTGATGGTTCCTTGGGCCGGTTTGCTTGAATGGCCCTCCTAAAGGCCTCACCGTGGGTTTGTTAGTCTTCTTCCTCACGGAAGACACAGGCTGGGGGCGCTAACCCATACTGCTCCCGGTCATATAACTTGGAATAAAAGATGTACCACGGTCTCTGACCTCTAATTACACTTAGATAGTTATTGTACTGATTGCACTGTGGACACTTTGTCACTTTTCTTTGCATTGCAGTGATTGTACTGGTTGCACGGTTTGACAGGACACTGTAACCTGGTGTTATTGTTATTTTTCTGCATAGTGCAGGATAGTTTGTACAGGTGTATACTTTTGTTCTTTAGTGATGGTGCATCTTATGGTTATGTCTTACCTTTGTATTGCTGTATACATTCCTTACTCTGTATCTGTAACTTTGTAACTCTGACTGCTGTGCTGCCTGGGTGACTGAAATTCCCCGGTGTGATCAATAAAGGTATCTATCCATCCATTGTGCTTATATGTTGTCATCTGGACCCCTCATTGTTGTTGAGGCATCCTCACATCCACATAATCAGGTGCTACTGTGAGATCCAGTGTTGCCTCCCAAGCTGCCCATGCACTCTTTTCCCATGGCCAAGGAAGGCTGATGTAGTATCACATCCTGCTAGCGCATGGAAGAGAGGAAAAGCCGGAGTTTGTTACACCTCATCATGTGGATTTGAGGAACATTGAGGTTCTACACAACAAACCTTGTTGTGTGGTGCGTGGAGGTGCGTGGAGGGGCGCCCCCCCCCCCCTCCCCCCTCCACGCACCGCATTTCCATTTGTATTTGTATTGTTTAATATACTCTAGCCTACTGGCTTATTATCTGTATCAATAGGGATGTGCTGCACTCCATTTTTCTATTGTTTCAATAAAATTGTGTGTAACATACATAGGTTGCTTTTTTTAGGTTGTTGATCATATTGGTGGTCATATTGGTAATAAGCTAATTAGAGTGCTCTAGATAGATTTAATCATTAATCGGAGCATTCCAATGTGTTTCTAATGCTTATAAAAACAAAATCGACACCAAGTTTGCCAAAAGTGTCAAAGGTTAAGTTATAGCTCGTTTTCACATAGCCACCATCTTGGAAATATGCATATTAGGGTTTCAGACACACCCAATCGTAATGATAAGCATTCCAATGTGTTTGCAATGGTCAAAAAACATGAAATAGACACCAAGTTTGTATTTGTAGCTCATCTGGTTCAAAAGTTACAGCCAAAACCGTTTTACATGGCGGCCATTTTCGATTTGGCCGCTATGGCGACCCCAAAGGTCGCCCGCTCGGGCGCCCTAGCTAAATCATTAGAGCATGCCCTGGGCTACATCTGGGCCAAATTTGGTGCATTTAAGACTGATTAGCACGAAAATATCCCTAAGGCCCGGGACTATTGCTGAAATATTGTCCATATAGGTGATTATGCTAATAAAAGCTAATTACGCTAATTCTGAAAATTGCTCAACATATCCAAGTTAGCATCCGGCAGTTTCTACATGCTGGGGACCCATACTCAACATTTCTAACATAAAACCTTGGTGTACTCAACATGTCCGGGTTCACAATGGGGCTCTATGGGCTGGCAAGTAGACTATTATAGACACTTTATAACTACATAATAACACATTATGGACTCTATAACTCTATATCTACATATAACACATTATAGACTCTTTAACTTTATATCTACATATCACATGTCTGCTCTTTTTCCCCGTACACCAAACCTCTTCACCAAAACTAGCCGATCTGCAAGCTCACAACACATCTGTAGATCTGCTATCTTTGGCTAATGTTCCCCCCAGAATAGGGATGTGTGTGTTCAAGTGATTAATGTAAAAACAATAAAAATACAAATAAAAGTCCCAATCAAACAAAGATTTGGTGGCCTCCCTGCAATATCTCTGAGGACCCCTCAGGGGTCCTGGACCCCTGTTGAAGACCCCTGCATAGAGTGTTTGTTCAGTAACAGGAGCCTTCCTGTTCCTGCTGCCCTTTAATAAACAGAAAATGCATTTTAGGTTGGGACACCAATTTATTTGGGAGATAGGATTTTTCTTTTGTCATAATCATGTTTTCAAACTCTGCCTGGGCGATTGTGATCTGTATGTGTCTTTGATGTCTTGATACAGACAGGTGGTCAGTGACAGTGTGCGTCTGTGATGTCTTGGTAAGTTGGTACAGACAAGTGGTCAGTGTGCGTCTGTGATGTCTTGATACAGACAGGTGGTCAGTAGTCTGTGATGTCTTGGTACAGTGGACAGGTGGTCAGTATGTGTCTGTGATGTCTTGATACAGACAGGTGGTCAGTGTGCGTCTGTGATGTCTTGGTAAGTTGGTACAGACAAGTGGTCAGTGTGTGTCTGTGATGTCTTGGTACAGACAGGTGGTCAGTATGTGTCTGTGATGTCTTGGTACAGACAGGTGGTCAGTATGTGTCTGTGATGTCTTGGTACAGTGGGCAGGTGGTCAGTGTGTGTCTGTGATCCCTTTAGAGTTAGAGTTTTTTCATTTTCCCATTAAAGTGGATGGGGAAATGTAATGCACTAATACATCAATATCAATTAAACTATGTAACCAATCTCTTAGCAAAATACACGCGCACGATTCCCGGTGAAGCCGGTCACTATAGTCTGGTTGCCCTGTTAGGGCAAACACACTAATGATAAAACAATGTAAATGGAAACAAGTCAAGAAAAAAACCCTAACAACTTTGGTTGTGAGCTTGCAGATCTACTATTTTCTCAATTTTTGAGCGATTAAGTAATACAGGGCTCAAGTGGTTAAATGTCATTTAATAATCCTTACCTGCATTGTTGGTCACCGTTACTTGGCAGTCATGCTGGTCGATGCTCAGCTCAAAGTGAACGCTAGTTTCGGCCTCGAACACAAAGAGCAAAAACAGCAAAGCACCGCAAGCCTTCATCCTGAAACTGACTAGTGACCCAGCATAAACTTAAACTCTCTGACAGTGACCCAGCACAAACCTAAACTCACTGACAGTGACCCAGCATGAAATTAAACTCTCTGACAATGACCCAGCATAAACTTAAACTCTCTGACAATGACCCAGCATAAACTTAAACTCTCTGACAATGACCCAGCATGAAATTAAACTCTCTGACAATGACCCAGCATAAACCTGACCTCTCTAACGGTGACCCAGCACAAACTTAAACTCACTGACAGTGACCCAGCACAAACCTAAACTCACTGACAATGACCCAGCACAAACCTAAACTCACTGACAATGACCCAGCACAAACCTAAACTCACTGACAATGACCCAGCACAAACCTAAACTCACTGACAATGACCCAGCACAAACCTAAACTCACTGACAATGACCCAGCACAAACCTAAACTCACTGACAATGACCCAGCACAAACCTAAACTCACTGACAGTGACCCAGCACAAACCTAAACTCTCTGACAGTGACCCAGCACAAACCTAACCTCTCTGACAATGACCCAGCAGGCAGCAGCTCTTAAATACTCACCACCTCCTTTTCAAAGCGCTGCTCACATGTAACCCAATCCTTTTGAATAACGACTCTCTCGGGTGGAAACTTTTATACGTCCAAAAACATTCCTTTTTGTCTCCGCCAGGCCGAAAGGCATGGCGAGGGAATATTTACCCCCTGTCCGTCCGTCCGTCCGTCCGTCTGTGAACAGCTAATCTCCCACACCGTTCCCTTGATCGCAGCGAAACTGTGCACACACACTCCCTGGATGCCAATTCAGAACCTCTGCCCCAATTCTTTCATGTGGGCCTGTTATAGCGCCACCAGGGGGCGCGTTTTGTAGATCATGTAGATCAGCTATTTTCACAATTCTTGCCTCTATTCTAACTCTGTAGAACCGAGTCAAACTAAATGTAATGCCTCAACTCCTACCATTCCAAGTGCTTATCAGGGTGGGGGTCCCCAGTTCAAATATGATTATATTGGGGGGTCCCCTGGGAGGTTGAAACCCTGCCCGGTCCATTCAGCTGAATGGGTCGGTCAGTGAAATAGAAGCCCAGCAGGTCAGCACACAATGCTGTTGTTCAGTCTGTTGTCTGATAACCAATCAGGATGGACTTGCTTCTCTGTTAACCAATAAGGATAGACCTGCTTCCCAGAGTCCTTGTGAATAGAAGCACACACTGTTCAGTGTGATCTAGATACCATCGTTACTGAACAGCCTCTATAGACGAATCCACAGAGCGCTCTCCTGGAGGAATCATAACGGAATGCACACCGCAGTGCTCTGTGGATTTGTCTATAGGTGTAGCTACCATCGTTACTGAAAAGCCTCTATGGGTCAGATACCATCGTTGAAGAATAAAGAACAATAATAAGGAAACAACAACACAAACAGCTTTGCTTCCCAGACTCTTTCTGAATGAAACGAGCTGAAGATGATACTTCTTATTATGATAGAAAACAAACAGATATTCTTTAAAGTGAGACATTGTTATGCCCTGTTGTGAGGCTATTGAATATGATATGAATTTAGTGAATGTTTGAACTGCGTGCGTGCGTGCTTTCGTGTGCGTGTGCGTGTGTGTCTGCCATTTAAAGGGTCAATAAATATTACCACTAATCTTAGATCTACTGGATCTCTTCTCCACTAGTCCCTCACTAACATTGTAGGTTTTATTATTGATGAAAGTGTCAGTATATTTAGCCATAGTTTTAGTCATCATAGCTTAGTTTTAGTTTTCATATGAAGCTGAGATGAAGCTGAGGGAACCTTCACTCCATCTGGTGCAGGGAGCCCATTGGGTATAGCAAGGTATGGAGCTGCCATACCTTGGCCCCAGGGGGAAAACTATATAAATGTACTTTATAAAATACCTTCATGAATGTCTCTATGTCTATAGCATTATTGTCTCCGCCAGGCCGAAAGGCATGGCGAAAGACTGTGTTTTGCACCTTGTCCGTCCGTGTGTCCGTCCGTGTGTCCGTCCTTCTGTCTGTGACCAGCTGATCCTTGGCACCGTTAGCCCGGTCGCTGCGAAACTGTGCACACACACTCCCTGGATGCTAATTCAGAACCTCTGGCGAATTCTTCAGATTGGCCTGTTATAGCGCCAGCAGGAGGCCGATTTGTGCAAAAAAATTTTTTTGATACTACTCCTACAGATTTTGTCCAAACATCACACAAATCGGTACACAGTATCTCTATAGTCATGTGACCAACACAGATCTGTCCGATTTCCCATATTCCATCCTGATTGGCTAAGATTGGCTTCCAAAGTTTGCAAGATTGGTTTTGAACAAAATGCCTCAAATCATGAACGCAGCATGCGATTTCCGTGGAATTTCACACGCACATTCCCACTAGGCCGAGGAAGAAATGCCACCCTTTTCACATTGGCCTGTTATAGCGCCACCAGCAGGTCTAATTGAGCAAAACACGTTTTTGGAACAAATGCCTCAAATCATGAATGCAGTGTCCGATTGCCGTGAAAGGCCTAAGAAGAAATGACACCCTTTTCACATTGGCCTATTATAGCGCCACCAGGAGGCCACAATAACCTACCTGACCTGGCGGAGACCTGTGCTCCGAGGAGCAATTTTTCTAGCTCTGTTATGAAATTACTGTAAAATAACTACAAATGCAAATTAGAACAAAATGATGGCTTTCACAAGGTATTATATTCTCCAAAACACTTGTATTCCCCCTATCTTGACAAATGGTACATTCCCCGGTTCAGTAGGTCAGCACAGGTGCAATGCATTATTGTTAATTAGCAGCAACACGTTTTTTCAAGTTGTGGCAAACAGTTGTTTACTTTTGGTAAAATAATACCTTCCACTGTTGGACTAATCATGCCTGTTTTCATCTTGAGGTAAGACAGCACTTGTCTCTTTTCATCCAACCCTAAACCTTTTTGCTTCCTTGTTGTGTATGTATGTGTGCCATCAGATGTGTATATGCTCACTTTTAAGGCATTTAGGCTTAGGCTGCTGCTGGCTTATTCTCTTCAATTTGTATTTGCTGCCTTTGGAGTGAAACTGGTCTGGTCTGTAACTGGTCTGTTCATGTGATACTGTTGTGCTTTGTTGTTGCATAGTAGGCTAATGAATAGATTCAGTCAAATCGATTGCTTTTCAAGACAAACAGGCTGTGTCTTTGTTCTGCTCTCTAGCCGTGCCACTCTGAAACGGAATTTCACATGTTAATGGAAATGACCGTTGATAATAGCACATTATGTTGGCCAGATGCATAGCCACCGTAGAGGCAAGGCAGGCTGCTGGCTTCTCAAGTGAGCTCTTGCCTGCCTTGGCCAAAAATGCTTTGCCCCCTCCCCGAAGTCTCTGCTTAAAGGAGAATTCCGGACATTTTAAGTGTTATCTTTGATGTCTCGTTACTCACCTACCGACGTAAAAAGTGGCGTTGTTTTTTTCCAGAGATTCCCCTGTCGTCATTTTTTCAACCCCCTCCGTTGTCATAATGGCTTTAGGGAAATTCGTCTATTATAACCGATGCAAAGTAATTTTTTTCTCTACTACGACTCATTGTAGAGTCTCATGATAGTCAAACATGCGCTGAAAGTTCCTGAGAGGCTACCGGTAACGCCGAACGATTTAACACTGGTTGCTTGTTTCTTTCCAGAACCTGGCAACTTGGTGTTGCCAGGTAGAGAAACTTAAAATGTCCGGAATTCTCCTTTAATTATAGAGACCCCCCCCCCCCCCCTCCCCGAAGTCTCTGCTTAATGATAGAGACCCCCCCCCCTCCCCGAAGTCTCTGCTTAATGATAGAGACCCCCCCCCCCCCCCTGACAACTATCCAACTGTCCATACTGATACTGTTGGATCTGGAAACTGCGCTGTCGCTGTGATTAGGCGACTGATATTGCTTAACAAAAGACGGGGCAAGTGGGCAGGCAGGGCAGCAATTCACACCATCAACCTTCACTGGAACGAGTCACTAAAAAGTTTCATGTCTCTTAGCGTTTGAGAGATATTTAACTTAAGGTTTGAATTAAGGGCATGGGCCCCGTCGTCTCATGCTATAGAATATACGTTTGGATATTATTTGATGTATTTATGTTTGTAGTAGAGGGATGAGACTGCATTTATGATTATTTATGATACGTTTATGATGTATTTGTAGTAGAGGGATGAGACTGCGTTTAAAAAGGCTTATGTTGTCTCAAGCCATTTGCACACATTGACAATCATCTTACAATTTAGCCTTTGTTTGGCATACTATTAACATGAGTGTTTGATGGCCTTTGATATCAATGCGCTGTCATAAGACCTGCCATACCTTAGAACCGACACCAATGATTTGGTGGTAGGGGTAGCAGTATGTTTGTTGTCCAGCAGATGGCAGTATAAGACTGTGTTCTGTCAGGCTCTATGCACAGCAGCCATGTTGTACAGACTTTGGGCCTCTTCCTTACTTCCTTCAGATGGTCTCATGTGAATTTTGTTGACATCGTTCACAACACTTCAAATGTATATTATGCACATATATGCGCGCGCACACACACACGCAAGCACGCACGCACGCACGCACGCACGCACGCACGCACGCACGCACGCACGCACACAAAGTGTGTATCTCTAGTTGACAACAATGCTCAGAAGTGTCCTTGAGGGGGGGGGGTGAAGAAGGTGAAATGTCCCTTTAAATGAACCTCCTCATTACTCAGACCTGTGTGTGTGTGTGTGTGTGTGTGTGTGTGTGTGTGTGTGTGTGTGTGTGTGTGTGTGTGTGTGTGTGTGTGTGTGTGTATGTATATATATATATATATATATATATATATATATATATATATATATATATATATATATATATATATATATATATATATATATATATATATATGCCTCATACTTGCATTACATTTCAATGGAAACAGACAGACAGACAGACAGACAGACAGACAGACAGACAGACAGGTGTGACAGAGAAGCTTTTTGCAAGCTGTCTCCAGAGACATCACAGTTTTCTCTTCTCTGAGTTTTAACTTGTTAGAAAAACAGCTGTGTGTGTGTGTGTGGGTATGTGTGTGTGTGTGTGTGTGTGTGTGTGTGTGTGTGTGTGGGTATGTGTGTGTGTGTGCGTGCGGGATGGCCCTCTCTATTCTCCTGTTGAACCCCCATGCGCACACACACACACACACACACACACACAAGCACCCACGCACGCACACACACACACACCACACACACACACGCACGCACGCACGCACGCACGCACGCACGCACGCACGCGCACACGCACACGCACACGCACACGCACACCAGTAAGCTTTGTTGGGTCTTGGCTGGGTGAGATATGACATTTATCTGATCCAGCTTTATCTTTAAAGAGAAATGTGTGTCTGAAACTGTAAATGTGGTATGTGTGTGCGTGTGTGCGTGTGTGTGTGTGTGTGTGTTATTGTGTGAGAGAGTAAAGAGAAGCCAGTTCCCAGATGTCAAAGCAGAGAATGTCTAACTGGTCATGTTTCATTTAAGAAAGAGAGAGAGAGAGAGAGAGAGGTCACATATAGACATTGCATGTGACCGTGTACGTGAAAGACAACCTCTGTGACGCACGCACGCACGCACGCACGCACTCAGAGAGAGAGAGAGTGCTAAAAATACTAATAACACTGTCTGGTAAGCCTGTGTGTGTGTGTGTGTGTGTGTGTCATATTATTGTAGCATTAGTCTGGCTCAAGTTTCTCCCTGGACGCATTTTAAGATTAACCTCTGGGGTCACGACCTCGCCCCTCCACAAATGCACGCACGCACGCACGCACGCACGCACGCACGCACGCACGCACGCACGCACGCACGCACGCACGCACGCACGCACGCACGCACGCACGCACGCACGCACGCACGCACACACACACACACACACACACACACACACACACACACACACAGACACAGACACAGACACAGACACACGCAGACACACGCACACGCACACGCACACACACAGACACAGACACACACACACACACACACACACACACACACACACACACACACACACACACACGCACGCACACGCACGTTGGTTCAAACACAAAGCGGTGCGGGCAGCTCTACTGTCTGAGCGAGACCAGATGGAGGCTGTATTTTGAAGACAATACCGACCCCATCTGGTGGAGTCAGGTTAGGTGAAAGGGCCTTTCTGTGTGGAAGTTGCATGTTCTCCACGTGTCTCCTAGGGCAGGTACCCTCACAAAAACATGCAGTAATCCTGGTCTCTATACTGTCTCCCCCTGATCAGCCGGGGCGCTTGATGGAGGGGAAAGGAACTGGTTGGAATAACGTGTTCCTTACACGCGCTACGTCCTACAGGGGAAACTCCCCTCTGTCAGGTGATAAGAAGCTACGTCCTACTGGGGAAACTCCCCCCTGTCAGGTGATAAGAAGCTACGTCCTACAGGGGAAACTCCCCCCCTGTCAGGTGATAAGAAGCTACGTCCTACTGGGGAAACTCCCCCCTGTCAGGTGATAAGAAGCTACGTCCTACCGGGGAAACTCCCCCCTGTCAGGTGATAAGAAGCTACGTCCTACCGGGGAAACCCCCCCCTGTCAGGTGATAAGAAGCTACGTCCTACCGGGGAAACTCGCCCCTGTCAGGTGATAAGAAGCGGCTTGCTAGCTCCTCATGCATTGAAGGAGGCATGAGCTCGGCTCTAGGCTCTCCCTAGGCTGGCAGAGGGAGTGTTGCGCACAGGATTACTTAGACAATTGGCACAGGGTGAAAAAATTGGTTATAAAAGTGTGGGATAAAAAAAAAGTAAAAAAAAGGGAACTATTATATAAAGTGTTCCTCGGAGCACAGGTCTCCGCCAGGTTAGGTACGTTATTGTGGCCTCCTGGTGGCGCTATAATAGGCCAATGTGAAAAGGGTGCCATTTATTCTTAGGTCTTTCACGGCAATCGGACACTGCATTCATGATTTGAGGCATTTTGTTCCGAAAATGTGTTTTGCTAAATTAGACATGCTGGTGGCGCTGTAACAGGCCAATGTGAAAAGGTTGGCAATGGCATTTCTTCCTCGGCCTAGTGCATGAAATTTCACGGAAATCCCAAGCTGTGTTCATGATTTGAGGCATTTTGTTCAAAATGGACCAATCCTACAAACTTTGGAAGCCAACCTTAGCCAATGAGGAAGGAATATGGGAAATTGTACAGATCCGTGTTGATCACATGACTATAGAGATACTGTGTACCAATTTGCATGACGTGTGTGCACAGTTTCACAGCGACCGGGCCAACGGTGCCGAAGATTAGCTGCTAACGGACGGACATGACACACGGACGGACGGACGGACGGACGGACGGGGTGCAAAACATTCTCTCTCGCTATGCCTTACGGCCTGGCGGAGACAATAACCCCATGACATCTAGACAACATCTAGTTGTATTACAAAATAGAAACTACAACAACCAAATAAAATACAATATTACAAAACAAGTAAACAAACAAAACAAACAAGAGATGACAAGATACTAAGAACAAACAAAATAACAGAAAACAAGACAGACAGACAGACAGACAGACAGACAGACATACATACAGACAGACAGACAGACAGACAGACATTTCCTGCTTTTTCATACATTCTCTCTCTCTCTCTCTCTCTCTCTTTATCTCTATCTCTATCTCTATGTCTCTCGACCTTCCCAGCCTGTATACATGTGTGTTAACGTGTTTTATAGGTCAATAACAAAATAAAATGTTTATTAAATAAATCAATAAAACACACAATGATCACTCGATATATTTAAATCTAGACGTCTAAAGGATGTCATTTAGACGTCTAGATTAATCTATATATAGGCTCACAATGATCACTAGATATAATTAAATCTAGACGTCTAAAGGATGTCATTTAAACGTCTAGATTAAAAAAATATATATATAATTCAATAGACGTTTGAATAACGTCTAAATGACGACTATAAGCATGTTCTACCTTTAAAATGTATAAAACTTTTCACATAAACCCAATTTCTGAAAAATTAAAAGCTTGCAAAACTAAACAGCAGACCATGTTGCATTGAAATGCTTACCTTATTGCAAATGGTAATGTAGTCACGATGTCCTGATCATTTAATTACATTTTACTACAGTGTTCCTAGTTCCCTTCAGCATTCTACAACAGTCAGTTTAATTTCAATAGCAAGACATTTTTATTTCACATTTAAACAATAAAAACCATACGAAAGCTTTGTACAATCAATTTTAATTGACATTTCTCAAACTTGGAGAATTTTGGACTAATGTCTTCTTACCTTTTCTATGATGTTATGATATCTTAGGATGGAGTTATGACATTTTTCTACTGTAGGATTCATCCTAAGATATCATGTCATAGAAAGTAAGGAAACCTTAGTCCAACATTCACCTTTAAGGACGGGTGCCTTACACAAACTGCAATAAATATATATATATTTTTTTAACAAAGTGCAAATATTCTGGGAACATGTTGTTGGTTAAGACCTCACAAACAATACACACATTATATTGATTAGGTCAAGGGTCTTCCAACGTTTTCAGGCCAAGGACCCCCTTAGCTGAGATAGAGAGATGAAGCAAGGACCCCCTCTATATTGTATAAAATTGTGTTTCAGATTACACTTTTTTTGTTCTCTTGGTCTGCTCTTTTTTCCCCTCTACACCTTTGCCAAAAATAGCCGATCTACAAGCTCACAACGCCTCGCGCTGCGTTGTGAGCTTGTAGATCGGCTAATTTGGCTTAAGTTCTCCTCAGAAAAGGGATATTAGGTTTCAAGTGGTTAAGGTAAAAATAACAATAATAATCATAACACAAAGATTTGGCGGACCCCCTGTAGTAACTCTGAGGACCCCCTACGGGTCCCGGACCCCCTGTTGAAGACCCCTGGATTAGGTCTCAGTAAACAAAGCACGAAAAAAACAGACAGATGAAAAACTGACAAATTCTTATAGAGCCATCTGCTGGTCAAATCAAGTAATAGCAAGTTCTTTGTGACAAAATAAAGTGGCCTGTACGAACATACATAATATAATCTGCCGAGGTTTGTAACCATTTTCACTTTTTCTGACAGCCAGACACTTTTAGGGAAAAATAATAAAAAACTATGCTTTTCTCAGCAACAATGGCACTTCGTTGACATGCATTTGTTTGCTACAACAGGTAACCTGCACATGAAAACTGGATTTATTCAACATGAATAATAATAGATGACAACGGCCTGTGTCACCATCCATCACCCTTCAGTATTTGGAACAATATCTGATATAATGACATCAAAGAAAATGTACACTGTCTAGTAGTAACATTTTTTGTCAAATTACTGACAGTGTGCGTGTCCTTTTCTTAGATGTCATTATCCGCAGTGGTGGAAAAAGTACTAAATACTGCAATGTAGTAATACTATGTTAGAATCAAAAGTCCAGAATTTAAAATTGACTTAAAAAAAAGTAAAAGTTAAAGTACCAAAGTATGGCATCAAAATGTAACTAAAGTAGAAAGTACGCAATATGAAGAATGTCCCATTACAGATGGGGATGTTGGAACTGGACATCTTTATTTGGCTCTAGCCCTTTTGGTTTTGAAACCCCCTCCACCAATACGTCCCGGTGCCTGCTTAAAATGGTCCGAGATGGCTGCATTGACCTGCTCCTCCGTAGCCTGTCGGAATGTCTTTTGCACGGCTTCTGCAATCGAAACAATGAAAATTGTTTTTTATTATTACAAATTGTCATTTACTAATGGTATGTCAGTCACACGTGTACACAGTGAAGAAGCAATGAAATGACTTGCACTTAAAATTGTTCTTTTTACCATTGATCACTGAGTAGAAAGCCGTCTTGATGAAAGGCCTCTTTGTGTGCTGTCCACCACCACGAAGGTTGAACAGTGTCATAAGGCCATTGGTGAACAGTCTGAAACAAACAGAAAAAATGCAGATTGTAAACCGCATACTCTGACAACCTGTAATGAGGCCAATTATGTTGATATGAAAAGCAATAAACCCCTTTCACATTCTATTGTCATCTTAATGATTATATTAATACATTTTGGGGGCTGCGGTTACATTGACATTTTTTTCCACTTGTATTTGGAATGACTGCTCATTCATAATAAAAATGCTCATGTAAACACCTCAATTGGAATCGAATATTCCATTACCGTCTGAATTTTCATTCTGGTTTGGATGGGTGGTATATACACCAGGAATTTAACATATAAACACTTTATAACGCTCCTCTCCGTTTGGAATACATGCATTCTTTTGCACATGACCACGCTTAGTAGTGCTGTCAGAATTGGCCAAAAAGTATATATATAATCCCGATTTTTTATAATTTTTTATATAAAATATTGTATGTATTAAAACTTTATTTAAAAGACTGCATAAGTCTATGTCGCTGTATGCGTTGGCCACGGTTGGTGCTGAGAAGCACTCGCTCCTGTGGGAAAAAAATTAATACTTCATATTTTATAGCGTCATTTAATAAGCTTATATACTATAACGGTTAAGCCCAGACTTGTCCAGGAGAACGGACGCTCCAAGGATCTGAGCCTGTGACGGAGGAACAATCTTTACCTGTCCTTGATATGCAAAGGGAACTTAATAATCAAAAGAATCTATTCAGACAGAAAATAAAATTAAGCTAGCCTACATGAGAAATGTGACAAGTACGAATACAAAAAAAACAACTAGTCAGAACTTGTAGATCTGCTACTTGCGAATTAAAAGGGTGATAAAGCAATGCGGGGAAGCTCTGCCCAGGGTAGTGGAGCCGGGCAGCCCCTGGTCCATAAGTTCATTTTGAATGAATAAATATAGTCCATGTAACTGCAGCCAATGTGTACTCATACCTGTCTATGATCTTCTTTGTGCAGGTCTTTATGTCTTTCCCCCCGACATGAGACAGTTTTAAAATCTGTATGATATTAAAAAATATTAACATAGATGTACATAATATATATTTTTTTAAATGTGTTTAAGCATATTCTTTTTGTAACTGACCATCGAACGTCGCAGGTGAGGAATCTCCAGGTCCAATTAGCAACTTTTTTGAATTGCTCAAGGTTCGCTATATGGACTGGAAGGTCTTCATCATCGTCTTGGTCTTTGAGGCCTTTCAATTCCTCGAGAATTGCCACTAATGTTTCCACAACGACCTGCTGAAATTCTTATTGAAAAAAAAGAAAAGGTAATTGAACAAATAAGTTTTATAATGCCAGATAATACCTTTTCTCTTCAATTACTTTAATCCCTTAAAATACTTCCATTCTTACTTTTCTCAGACATTGGATAAGTGTACTCCTTCTTCTTGCCTGTTGAAAGAGATTGCATACCTGTTTAGCTCCATTTCACAATTATTGTGTAGGCACAGTGGTTACAAATATAACTATTTAACCCTCGTAGGGTCCTCGGGTCCTTTTAACCCGGTTTAACATTTTCAACATGAATTAAAATTATGTAAAAATAAATTGTTCTCTATGAAACTTCTTCTATTTGCCTTATTTACTGTACTAAACATGTGATATGAAAATGAAAATTTTCATGAAAATAAAAATTTTCACCCACGGCCTTCGGGTCAAAGTGACCCAAAGGCCCTGGGTGTGACTAAAACACGAAGACCCTACGAGGATACCAGATTATCCAAAAACTCATCACCATGTAAGGTTGCCTGTGATTTCAGTTATGAGAGGCTTTCTTTGGCTTTTGTTGATAACTTAACCTTATTACTTGTTTTGCAAGTTCAACATCCTCATCTCTCTCCCCCCCCCTAAAAAACTGCCACAGTAAGAAGTTGATAAAAATGTACCTTTCGGAATTCTGGGACTCTTTATACGGTTTCCTGTTGATGAAAAAAAGGGCAATTACGTGTCATTCTTCCAACATCAACACTGAAGATGACTGCTATGTACTAAAATATAATTGTACCTTGAGTCCTGGCACTGCTTGGGGTCCGTGGAGTACGCCTAAGATCCACTGTATAGGGGGAAACAAAGTAAATTACAAGCCTTAATAACACCAACACAAATGTGATCACAGCTCTAGTCAATCTGTCCGCAGACCTAGACTACAAATTAACCTTGTGTTGTCCTTTGTTGACATAGAGTACCACTAGTACTCCTTGTGGGGGTGGTATAAAAGGACAACTATGACTATTTATATCACTGCTGAAATATAATTGTACCTTGAGGAGTCCTGGCACTGCTTGGGGTCCGTGGAGTACGCCTAAGATCCACTGTATAGGGGGAAACAAAGTAAATTACAAGCCTTAATAACACCAACACAAATGTGATCACAGCTCTAGTCAATCTAAATGTACCTTGAGGAGTCCTGGCACTGCGTGGGGTCCGTGGAGTACGCCTAAGATCCACTGTATAGGGGGAAACAAAGTAAATTACAAGCCTTAATAACACCAACACAAATGTGATCACAGCTCTAGTCAATCTAAATGTACCTTGAGGAGTCCTGGCACTGCGTGGGGTCCGTGGAGTACGCCTAAGATCCACTGTATAGGGGGAAACAAAGTAAATTACAAGCCTTAATAACACCAACACAAATGTGATCACAGCTCTAGTCAATCTAAATGTACCTTGAGGAGTCCTGGCACTGCGTGGGGTCCGTGGAGTACGCCTAAGATCCACTGTATAGGGGGAAACAAAGTAAATTACAAGCCTTAATAACACCAACACAAATGTGATCACAGCTCTAGTCAATCTAAATGTACCTTGAGGAGTCCTGGCTATGGATTTTCTGATGCCACGACTCGCTGTTTGGGGGCAGAAGACAATATTACACATCGAATTTAAATGTTTTCAATGACATCTCCACTTTGCCATCGATACATACCTTGAGATGTTTGGGTCCTCAGGACATTTTTTGCAACCCGTGTAAGTGGAGTGAGGTTGTCATCTGTTTGATAATAGAAAAATAAAACATTTGTCAGCTTGAACATATTTTGATTTCTGTTAATATCAAAATGTAACTTGTGGAATCATGGTCTTTCTAGCAACTGGATGTATGACGATATGCTGTTGTGGTGAAAGACCAGTAAATTACACATTTGACTTTCACAATCACCATTGTCATCTCTGCTATCCTCTAATAAAAAAGTACCTTTTGTGGTTCTCACTGCATGTCTGACCGTTCTTCCTGGATTAACTGTTTGGGTGTGAGGGGGATACAATTAAAAATCTTACTTACAGTAGCCATTATGATCACTGCTATAATCAACAACATTGTACCTTGTGGAGTCCTGGCTCGAGTCTGTACGGGACTCTGTCTACGATACTCTGTTGAGGGGGCGGGGGGGAGAAAAGTTAATTGCGCATCATACTAAAACACTCAGCACTGTAATCAACTCTAGACTGAATTCATATGTACCTTCAGGAGTCCTGCTTCTTGTACGGAGCGGCGCCTTGCCACGATTCACTGTTGGGAGGTGGCATTAAGAAAATAAAATTGACACATATACCATCACCATTGAGACCACTGCTATTCTTATAATAGTTTACCTTGTGGATTCCTGCCTTAGTCTCGGGCAGTGAAATTACTTTTATTACTTACCATCAGTGATCTATGCTTAAATTTTAAAGATTTCATAGAGAATTTTTAAATAAAATTATCTTTTAATCAGCACTTTGCAGCTCAACGTTTTGACAATGCTATACTTATTTATTCTTGAGGACCTAGTAGTAGTAGCATAGTATTCCTAACGATAATGCAGGCAGATGAACAAAAAGCAAAAAGCTTAAAATAAATTTCATACATTTATTATATTAATCATTCTATGTAGGTACCTTGTGCACTTCTCCTACGTGTGATGGGAGTTTCGTCACAACCTTAGGCAGAAAACATAAGACAGACAAATCTATAAGGGTATGTTTGGACATTAGTAATTCTACAGGTTGCAATTTATTAACCCATTTTCGGCTGGAACCCCTATTTGTAACTACACCTTTCAGGACGGGAATCCCTTTTAGGGTTCTTGTTACTATGTACTGTATGTATCAGCATACATTTGTATCTAAATAAATGAATGCATCATGTTGGTATACCTGGTGTTGAGGTGTGCAAAGGGGTCAGGTTTCTGGTCAACACTGTTTTGCCTGTGGGCGTAGATTCATCTGAGGAGGATAATTAGGCCACATGTACAGTATATTGTTTAAATTAACTCAAACGAGGATACCCACTACATAAAAAGGAAAACAATTCGAACTCACCTGAGATCTGTGTCTCTGAGTCGTCAGCTGATGGCTGATCTGCAAATAAAAAAGATGGAAAAGAAAAAGTGATCATTTTGACAATCACACATTATTGAAAGTCATACGAGTTTACATTTGAAAATAGTCTTACATGATGGTGACTCAACACAGGTCTCAGAGATTTTTGGTGAAATAGGTGTTTGAGGTGCTGAAAGTCAAAAGAATAAACTCATTCCATATGTACATGCCACTTGTTTAAATGAAGATAATCACAGCAATTAGATTTTATTAAACACATTTCTTTTTTAATAAATAAGGCCTCTTATCTTGTTGGCATACCTGGTGCTGCAAAGAGATCCTCAGAGTAGATATTGTTGTCTGGGCCTAAAAGAATATATCGATTTAGTTACCGGTAGATTCATATTTAAAAATAATTAAATCTTCTCGTTAAAGAGAGGACTACTTAAGTTCACTGTAGTTTAACCGGTCGGTCTTTCTTTTTGTCAACAATATCATATGTACAAGCTCACAACAAGTGTTTTGAGCTTGTAGATTTGTTCATTTTAGGAGAACGTTCCCCCAGAATTGCCGCAATTTAGATTCAAATGGTTTGAAAAAAGCAAAAATTCTAGATATGGATAAACTCACATGGAATAAGAGCGCGTCTTTTCCCTCTCCCTTGCAATTTCTTTCGACCTGTAACAGCAACGATCACGTGACACAAGTCAAAAAATGTGTATGCAAACTCTGATCTATTCATTAACTGTTTTCATATGCAAGAGGCCAAACTTAAGGAAAGGTGAATAATATTCTCTGACTAGTGGTGGGGGGTGGGACATAGCTATTAAAAACACATTGTTCTGTTTGTTCAACTCGCAATACATTGACAATTACCTGCGGTGGTGGATGTGGCGGCACCTTTATTTGGCTTTGCCATATTCTGTGGCACTGGCCCTTAAATAAAATAATTAAATGTCTCACAATAGTCAAAAACATCCAGAAGGGTTCAACAAGTTCAACTCATAATACATTGAAAAATACCTGTGGTGGTGGATGTGGTTGCACCATTGTTGGCCTTTGCCATTTTACGTGGCACTGGCTCTAACAAAGGAAAGGAAAAGGAAATTGCTCACATTAGCCAAAAAGCTTAAAAACCTTTGCCAAGGTTTCAACTCTAATTAAACATAGACATAACATTATTCCCTAAAATAATATGCTAGGGCCGTATTGGCAACATATGAGATTGTTTTTTTTGGGGTGCAACACATTAACTTTATCTAAGTTATGTATCTATTGTTTCAAATCACCGATTGTGGCCGCTGTAGTCAACTGCTTCGCCTTTTTGAACATCTTTGGGGGAGACGGATATAAGGGATCTACAAAAAAGGGATGTACATATAGATAGTCAGAACAACAGTTAAATGTTAGTTCTAATGTATGTTTAATGTGTAATGTTAAACATTGATTACCTTGTACATAATCAGTAAACTGCTTTTTTTTGGGGACCCGCTGTGACTGCCGCTGGGACGTCATTGTTCTGCAAATTGAAAGAGTAATTAGCTCTGTTCATCATTAATGAATAACCAAATACAGGGTTTCCTGACATAAAGACTTTTTTTCTTCTTTTAAAAAATAAAAACAGTATTATATCCCTTATCAAGTCCATCGGTGGGGCTGTACCTTTTTGTTCAACTGCACAGCGATACATGTTACGTACTGCTGTAACATCGCTGTAATAATTTTTAGGAATCGCTAGTATGCATCATCAAATACACCTTGTTGAACTCTTTTTTTATCGGCGTGAAATGATACAAAGAAGCCATTTCCTTTGTGCTTCTTCCCATTTGTTAGTTTTCAATGTTAAATGATAATTACTTCACCCTTAATATGTAATTAGTACTTGGACAGGGTTACATTTTCGGACGACGGCGAATCGGCGATGTCATACCTCCGTTTTGATCTTATTGCTTTAATGGACAGTGATAGGACGGGGGCTGTCAATGTTGAGCTGTTGCATCGCCAGGGCGGGTTCGTGTCTGCTAGGCTCTTTGATGTAGCCACAGATCCTCCATTATGTGCCAATGTTGGTCAGCTGTGCTTCAGGGGTAGTTGACATAGTTAAGATACTGGGCCCTTAGCCATCAGTGTAGACTTGTTGATTTATGTACGTTTTTTTTCTGGGTCCATCACAACGCAGGGATGGGTGACTGTGCCATTTCACAGCTTTGAGTCTCTGATCCGCTGCCGCGGAACTGCTGGCATTTTCCTCTGTGTTGCTTAATGGGTGATAGTGACGTTCATCAGGCACTGAACCCCACCCACTGATATCCGCACCTTGCAAGCACGCTTTACTAAATGGTTAAAGCTACACTATGTAACTGTAATTTGTTATCCCCGATTGAAATAAGAAAACATGTAGAACCTTTAACTATTAGGCTGGGTGCTGGTTCAAGGGTGCAATATGTACATACTTTTAGACCAAGCGTATGGTAGCCTCTGTTCTGGTTAGACCACTGGTTGACGTGTTTATATTGAATTATAGGCATAGTACGTAGATTCGCTCTGTTTACATAATGAAACCATTAATATATATATATATATATTGTTTTTTAAAGAATCTTTTCCATCAAGACCAGCAGTCATCAGCCAATGGAGAAATGCGGTGATGTTTACCTATAGAAACACATTGTCCTCACTATATTGTGGTGTTTTCACTGTTTGGGTAAAAGTGAGACCACCACAAACAGTGACAAGACCAACATACAGTGAGAAAGCAATATGTCTATGCAGGTAAATACCAAACCACTGCAGTGCCTGAAAACTGCAGGTATATAGTGAAATTAACATTGAAAGCATGTAGTTATTCATTTCTTAGGTTATACAGGGCAAAGTTGCATACTATTCCTTAATTATACCCATACAGACTGGTCAAATGAGCATTTTATCCGCTAAGAAGTTACATAGTGCAGCTTTAACAGTTCCAAATTGACTTCAGATGGCCATTTAATCCATATTGTGCAGTAGTGGAAAGATGGCAAATCCCTCTGAATGTGGAAGGCAAACAGCCTTCCTTAACAAGTCTTTTTTATCAAGCAGCCGTCTATGAGCTTGATCCATTTGTCTGTCCACGTATGTAATGTTGATGATCTTAGACTTGCATGGTTTGTCAAACAGATCATTGGCATCATCCAGTGTAATGACATCAGCCACCAGCTTGCCATCACCTCTCTTCTCCCTCACAAACGCAATCTCGTCTTCAAGGAAGAAGCAACTGTCTCTAGTTTTGGCTGAGACATAGTACCTCTTGAGCGACGATTTTTTGGTTGGCTTAGCATGCTCCTCTTCCGCAATTCTTTTAGTGACCTGTGCAATGGGATTTTGGCCAGTTCGAACCATTCTTTTAATGGACTGCAAATGGTTCTCAAAGGGGAAAGCTGAAATGTCATTCAAGGAGCATTTGAAAGCAACTACGTCTTCATGCAGGTGCAGCAGCATGTGGATGTTGTACACACAGAAGGTGTTGCCATAATACTCAGCAGAGTTCTCTACAAAGTACCTCAGTAGTTCCCTTGAGTACTCGAGATATGCTTCTCTCTGCTCCTGATCAGCCTGAAGCATGATAGACATGCCTACTGTCAGACACAAGAAGTGGTGATACTGGTCATCTGACAGTATGCCTTTCAACACAACTGGACCTGTGTACAGTAGGAACTGCCGGAATTCTGTGGCTTTCCACCTATCAAGATCCACTAGAGACCTTGGCTGCCTGGCAAATTCTGAAGGCATTTCTCCTCCGAGAGACATTAATTTGCTGGATAGTTCGTCTCTTGATCTTTTGGGCAGTCTGCACTCAGCAGGACCTTGAATCAAAAAGGTCACAAGTCTCTTTACTACTCCAAGGCAAACCACATGCATGTAGTCCAGGACAAACTGGCTGACACAGCCGACTCCAGTCGTAATGAGGGGCGTTGCTTTTTTTTGGTGGACTGTGTATTCAACCTTCTTAAATTTTTCATCCGTTCTTGTTTCACATGGTGCATGGTTTGTGTAGACCATCCTCCTGTCCACACGGACGGGTGAAGCTTCGCAGCGTTCGCATGCCTCATACGCATTGTGGCCTTTGATGCACTTAACAAAAGCTCTTGCAGGAGAGTCACAGATGAAAGCATTGATTCTGACCTCTAACAGGATCCCTTCATGATCAATGCCCTTTTCTTGAAGGTCTACCAACTCCTGTACAAAATCCTGTAGATACTCCTCTACTGGTTCTGGTTTTTTATTCCCACAAAATAGAGCCACAATGAAAGGGTCCGAATTGTGAAATTTTGCCAAAATTGGCCAAAACTGTTTCAGAGAGGATTTGTACAGGGGAACACCATCAATATTTATGTCCAACATGACAGATCCTGTGAAACTAGGGCATTGCTCAAGGTACTTGCGGATGCCAGACTCAAGACCATAATAAATGTAGTCACCGTCACACTTGTTTTTGCTGTCTACAAAACGTGGAGTCTGCAAAAGTGTGCGGACATCTTTGGGCAAATGGTGGCCGTGTTTGCGGAGGATTGATAGCATCTTATTTACACTGCTATGGGTCTGCTTTGTGTCCGTGGCCCAAGATGCCACATCCTGTCTCAAACTCGACTGTTCCTCTTCCGTTTGTGATTCCAGATCAACAAGCTCAATTTCTTCATCACTTGTGTCTGGGTACTGTCTATAACCAAAATCCTCGTGTCTATCGGGCTCTTCATCCATACTTTGATCAAAAGATGTCCCTGCTAATGTGTCATCTTGAAGCTGGCTAGAGTGACTTGGACCACCCTCCTGCGTGTCCCCCAAATCCTGCGAGTCAACATTATCCTGTGACTCGGTCATGTCCTCATCACTGTCAAAATCATCTAAAAAGTCAGCCGTCCTAGCGCGTTTTCTCCTCCAATCTTTTAAATAGTTAGACGCCATATTAAATTTTGCTGGAAGGAAAACCCAGGAAGACATTAAAATAATTTGCCTAAGGAAAACATTTGTGGATTTTATTAAATAGCAGATCTACACTAGATCTACACAACACATAAGCAGTGCCACAGGCTAAACGGCCCCATGACACGCGCGACAAGAGCAAAAAAACACAATAAACAGGACAACATTAGACACAATGCCTAGATTAAACAGCAACTTTTCAATCTGAATTGTCAAACGCCTAGTAGTACTAGTGAGTTTAAACGTGATTTAAACATAGGCAGGGTTTGAGACGCTCTAACAAGGAGTGGAAGCTTGTTCCACACTGTGGGCGTTAAGTGGGAAAATGATGCATCTCCCCGGGTTTTACACTCTGTTGCTGCCACCTTAAGGAGTGACTGGTCAGTCGACCTCAAAGACCCTTGTAGCGTTATTGGGAGGTAGATGCTCCGTTATGTACAATGTTGGCAGCCCATTTAATGACTTACACAAACATTAAAGTCTTAAACGGAATACTGTAACAAACAGGGAGCCAGTGTAGGTAAGAATTGGGGAGATCATACTTCCATGCCCCTGTTAGGAGGCGAGCGGCCCTGTTTTAGACTAAATGTAGTCGTGACAAACAGGCTTGACTAACGCCAACAGAGTGCATTACAGTAGTCACGTTGGGTTGAGATAAAAGCATGGATAACACGTTCAAAATCATAAAGGGTTACAGCAGAGCAGACTTGACTTTGGCTAAGAGCCTCAGCTGATAAAAGCTGGATTTAACAACATAGTTAATCTGTTTGTAAAACTTAAAATCACTGTCCAATTTGACACCAAGGTCTGAACACCATGACCACTGTCTTACTTTCATAACAGTTAAGGAATTCTAGGGCCCTATTCATATTAGGTTGACCTGTCTAGCTCCATTGCACCATGTGGCTTATCAGTTAAAGCATCAGGTACTCAAGAGTCACATACTCATATCCTTGGCTAGGGCTGAGCAGAGCTGAGGCAGGTAGGGTGACACATCAAGTTAAATTTTGGAGCTGTATAAAAAGTAATTTCAATAGTATGTTTGCCAGCAGTATGTTGGTCAGCAGTAAAAGTAATTTTATTTATTTCTGTTAAGTCATTTATGCTTTAATTATATTGTTTTCTTTAATGCTGGACTGTTATAGACACAGTGGTGAACAAAGTAGTCAGTAACAGAGTCAATGTTTATCTAGTCCTGGTCAAATCTACAAGTTATTGATTCCCTTTAGCCAAAATCCTTTATTTTGTCTAAAAATATCACATGACCTAACTTTAAGCATTCCAATGGTCATGTTTTTTTAAATAGTTAATCAAAAATCGTAATGTATGCAGAATTTTTCTTTAGATGCAATGCCTGATATTTTTTAGACAATTCACACAAAATAGTGAAAGTGATAATTTTGGGTTATAAAGGTTAAAGTAATAGCAACAGAGCCTTTGTTCGTGCACGGGGGTCTCTACAGCTCTTTATTAAACATAATGTAGTGCATTTTCAGGTAGGTGACAATTTGTTTGCCAATCAGGAGAGAGCACTGAAAATGCATGTTATGTTTTTAAAAAAAGAGCTGGAGAGCCAGGGGAGACTCCTTCAAATGAACAAACACTCTCTAGCAATGATTACTATCAGAATATAGAGCTATTTCACACTGTTACTGAACAAAAACTCCATAGTAATGAGTACTATCACAATATAGAGCTATTTAACATTTATAGTAACCAAAGTAAATCACCCTACCTATAACAATCAAAAGAAATACATAGTAGCTAAAATAGCTTATCCTTTATCTACAAGCCATGATGTGTGACATACATTTTAACTGTAATTGAAATAGGGCTTAAAGGGATAGATCACCCCCAAAAGGACTATTTTCTATTGATTACACACCCCATGGAGACCCCATGGAGATTTCTTTTAGTTGCATTCCTCAGTCAATACTCTGGTAGGAGAGTCAAAGTGTTAACTTTGCCTACCGTAGTCATCAAAATATTGTCTTAGGAATGCGACAAACAAAAAAATGTACATGCATTCAAGGCTTGATGGGGAGTGTAATTGATATAAAATAAGTATTTTTTGGGGTGAACTAACCAAAAAAATATTATTTTAATTCACACACAATATTGTAATAATTAAAAAATTCTCCTACTATTAATGTTTGGGCCTTATGGACAGCAACCATAATCACAAGGAATTGGGCCACTTCCTTAATAGGTGTTCCTAGTGATACTGATTAAGGATGTGTTCAATTCTGAGGCTCCATGCACAGCAGCCATATTGGAAATAAATTGGGCTTCTTCCTTAACAGGTGTTACCCAAGATTCTAATGAAGGCTCTGTTCCATTAGGTGTAGCACATTGGTTCTCCCATGACTGAGTGTACAAATGGAACCAAATTGACCCGTACAATGGGTCCATTTGGTTCAATTTGTACACTCTCAGAGTCACACACCCGTAAGAGGCCATTTGGAACCACCTCAAGGATCCATGAGGGTCCCTGGTGCACACTTGAGACCCACGGGTGTAGCAGAGTGTTTCCATTGAGACAACATGCAGACTCTGTTTGACTAGAATGGAACAGAGCCTTCATTAGTAACACCTGTGAAGGAAGTAAGGAGCCCAAACCAGAGGTGTAAAGTAACTAAGTCCATTTACTGAAGTACTGTACTTAAGTACAACTTTGAGGTACTTTAACTGCTGTATTTCCAAATTGAAATACTTTTACTTCTCTACTCCACTACATCCCAGAGGGAAATATTGTACTTTTACTCCACCACTATTAATTTAAAAATGTTAATAGTTAATGTGTAATTTAACCACTTTAACCATGGCTATTTGAAAATAGCAGATCTACAAGTTCACGTGTAAGCTTGTAGATCTACCATTTTCAAAGTATTTTTTATAGATTTGGAAAAATGTGAAATGGGATATTATGAAGTGCTTTTAGTATTTTAGTACTTGAGTAAAAATATACTTAAGTAAATAATGTACACTGGACTTTTACTTGTAAACAGTATTTGTACATCGTGGTAATGATACTTTTACTCAAGTAAAAAAAAAAAAGTACTTCTGACACCACGGACCAAAAATGAACAGGCCCTAAATTAGTTTTAATGGGTCAGACATGTGAAAGACGTGTATACAGACTAAATAGAGTCAAAAATAGAATAATTAATTTTGATATGTAGTGTAGTTAAAGTATTCAGGAACTTATTTAAAAAAAAAAGAAAAATAAGTTACTGGACATCATTGGTTAAAGAATGCTATTTTGGCGTCTAAAATGGCCGTCCATGTTGTTAGGGGCAAATAATTCCTTTGGTTTAGCATCCAATCCAACCACCATTCATTAACATTGCACGTTTGAATGGAAAAAAAATAACAATCTCCAATCAAACAGTGCTAAAATCCACGTTTGACCTAAGCGTTTGTGTCAGAAGGACATTTCTTCCAAATTATTAAAAAGCAAAAACACTGAACGCCAAGTTAATTAGCACTGGCTAGCAGTCCAGAGCAAGCCTATGCTACTGCCTCTGCTACTGCTAGGCTAATGCTAACTGTAACATCCTCACGACGACATCATCACGACCACATTAACAACAAACTTTGCAAGAATAAACATATTTTCCTCTAGCACTCACCTATGCAGCTTCTCTTCTTCTTGATTCGTCTCTTCTTTCAAATTACTTCTTTCTTCATCAAACCTCCGCCAACTCGTGTAACTCACTCACTTCGCTCACAGAACAAGCTCCCTACTAAAACCTGTGCTCTGACCGACTCCACCTATGGACTTTCCGGAAATGTGTTGCTGCCTCGCACTGTTGGCTTTAAGCACTGCACCCACTTTAAACTCATGCACGACACACACAGTTGGTTCCTCACGCATATCCAGTGGTGGAAAGTAACTAAGTACATTTACTCAAGTACTGTACTTAAGTACAATTTTGAGGTATTTGTACTTTACTTGAGTATTTCCAATTTCCAGTACTTTTACTTCTACTCCACTACATCTCAGAGGCAAATATTGTACTTTTACTCCACTACATTTATTTGAAAACTTTAGTTACTAGTTACTTTTCAGATATAAATTATGATATAATGAAACATACATTAACCACTTTAACCCTATTTTATACCTAGGCTATTTGAAAATAGCCGATCTACAAGCTCACAACGCGTCGCATCGCGACGCGTTGTGAGCTTGTAGATCTGCTATTTTCAAATATTTAGTACTTTTACTTTTGGTACTTTAAGTACATTTTGATGCCAATACTTTTGTACTTTTACTCAAGTACATTTTGAATTCTGGACTTTTAGTTGTAACAGAGTATTTTTATATTGCAGTATTGGTACTTTTACTTAAGTAAAGAATTTGAGTACTTTTTCCACCACTGCGCATATCACACGATGTGCTGTTTATATTCATTTAGGCTTTTTTTATGTATATAAATGTATATAAATGTATATAAATATGCATATAAATGTATATAAATATGTATATTAAAAAAAGATATATATATATTTTATATATTATATTTATTTTCATTATCCTATCACCATTAATGCAAACTGCCATGATGTATAAATAATATTGATATCTAATGAATTCTAAGCATTCAAAAAATAAATTAAAAGATGACAAAAAAGAAGAAGTATTTTAATGGTTTAAAAAAGGTCTAAATCGAAACGTTGATATATAGTTTTGATTTAAACGTCTAGATCAAGGCTAAATCTAAACTATAATGTATATTGATCAATAGTGATATTAGTGAGATTTAATCATTTCTAGGCATAATGTTAGCACCCTAGAATAAAGGTTTTCTAACAACATCAATAAAAAAGAAAACTAATTTAATGATTTAATTATGGTCTACATTTCAACGTTGATATATAGTTTTCATATGAACGTCTAGATCAAGGCTAAATCTAACTATACTGTATATTGATCAATGGCTGTTCAAATTATTTTTCTCCAATAGTTGGAGATCAGTTATGAAACTTAGAGTTGTTTTTTTTAATCGATATTTATGTAATAGTTGTTTAAATTAAATCGGCTAGATTTGGTCTAGATATAGACCGAATCTAGACCAGCTAATTTAGGTCTTTAAAAAAACCGGACGTCTAAAAAACGACTATGGCTCACTGGGCACGTACGCACACACGGCACTCCCCTCCTCTATTTCCTTGTGTAGAAGTGTTGTTACACTAGAGGAATATATTGTTAAAGAGGAGGCACACACACACACACACACACACACACACACACACACACACACACACACACACACACACACACACACACACACACACACACACACACACACACACACACACACACACACACACACACCGTAGTGTGAGTAATGAGCAGGTTTATTTAAAGGGACAGTTCACCTTCTCACCCCCCCACCCACAAAGGACGCTTCTGATCATTGTTGTCAATTAGTGCGTGTGCGTGTGTGTGTGTGTGCAAAATACATCAAACATAAAACATGTGTGTGCGTGTGCGTGTGCGTGTGCGTGTATGTGTGTGTGTGTGTGTGTGTGTGTGTGTGTGTGTGTGTGTGTGTGTGTGAGAGACAAATACAGAGAAAGACAGACAAGGAGAGAGAAAGTGTGTATAATAGAGATAGAGAGAGGTGTGTATGAAGGAGAGTTAAACGATAACACTGGTGTGTGTGTGTGTGTGTGTATGTGTGTGTGTGTGTGTGTGTGTGTGTGTGTGTGTGTGTGTGTGTGTGTGTGTGTGTGTGTGTGTGTGTGTGTGTGTGTGTGTGTGCATATATGTGTGAAGGGAATGTTTTAGCAGCCAATCAATCATGAGCTGTCAGATGGGTAAAGTACACACACACACACACACACACACACACACAGACACACACACACACACACATTCCAAAGACTTGTGGGTAAATAGAAACATCCGTTTTACTTCCTGGAAGCATGAAGTCATGTGACCTCACCTCCTATTCCCGTCACTGATTTACAATTTAACACCAGTGTGTGTGTGCGTGTGCGTGTGCGTGTGCGTGTGTGTGCGTGTGCGCTTGCGTGCGTGCATGCGTGCGTGTGTGTATGAGTGTGTATGTGACTGTGTGTGTGTATGTATTATCGTGTATGTGACTGTGTGTGTATTATTGTGTATGTGACTGTGCGTGTGTGTATTATTGTGTATGTGACTGTGTGTGTATGATAATACTAATACTACTACTACTACTACTACTACTACTACTACTACTACTACTACTACTATTACTACTACTACTAATAATAATAATAGTAGACTCCTGGGTGAGGAAGGGTCTGATCCTTCACATGTTATAGAGGTTAAACCTACAGGATTGAGTGACCGCTGTGATGTGACTCTTGAATGAGAGCTGACTGTCCAGGACAACACCAAGGTTCTTGGCTGTTGGAACCAAAGTCACCAGGGCGTTGTCTGGTGACTTTGAAGAGCAGCTCAGTCTTGTCTGGGTTCAGCTTGAGGTGGTGAGAAGACATACACTGTGAGATGAATGAATGAATGAGGTGATGAGAAGACATCCACTGTGAGATGAATGAATGAATGAGGTGGTGAGAAGACATCCACTGTGAGATGAATGAATGAGGTGGTGAGAAGACATCCACTGTGAGATGAATGAATGAGGTGGTGAGAAGACATCCACTGTGAGATGAATGAATGAATGAATGAGGTGAGAAGACATCCACTGTGAGATGAATGAATGAATGAATGAGGTGGTGAGAAGACATTCATTATGAGCAGAGATGACAGCACCAAGAGATCTAGTTAAATTATATACTGAATATCAAATAGATTATTTTATGAGCATCAAAGACAAACTACTGACCTTTGATTAGTGGTCATTACACATTTTCTACGCTCCATTGATAAATGAGGGCCAATATGTCCTCTCAAACCTTGCAACTGTTACTGTGTGAACACGCATGCTAGCACGCTAGCACGCTAGCACGCACACACACACACACACACACACACACACACACACACACACACACACACACACACACACACACACACACACACACACACACACACACAGTGCATGATGATACTGACTGGGTGATGTAATGTGTTCAGTGATGTTTCCGTGGTAACTTACTTATAAACACTTTAGGATGGAGAGAGAGAGAGAGAGAGAGAGAGAGAGAGAGAGAGAGAGAGAGAGAGAGAGAGAGAGAGAGAGAGAGAGAGAGAGAGAGAGAGAGAGAGAGAGTTAAGTAAGGTCACATTGATTCATTTTCCCGTCAATGCGTTTTCCCGCCGGCGGGAAAATGCTTGTTCTTCCCGCAGCCTCTTTAAAGTGAAACCTGAGATCTGAAGAACCAATCACAAAGCTTTTAACTAGCTCAGATATGGACCAATCACAAAGCTTTTAAATAGCGGAGATATGGGCCACTCAATGTGCGTGTGTGTGTGTTTGTGCGTGTGCGTGTGCGTGTGCGTGTGCGTGTGTGCATGTGCGTGTGTGTGTGGCAGCACGGAGGTGAACGCTAATGTTGTTCTTATAACATCTTAAACAACCCGTTATAGAAAGACCTGCTGCCAACAGCTGTTGATTGTATATCATGGTGTCTGGTTGGGTTCATTTCAGTCTGAGGTGATATATTATAACGCTATGGTCTGATATATCATTACTCTATGGTCTGATATATTATCACTCTATGGTCTGATATATTATAACTCTATGGTCTGATTATAACTCTATGGTCTGATATATTATAACTCTTTGGTCTGATATATTATAACTCTATGGTCTGATATATTATAACTCTATGGTCTGTTATATTATAACTCTATGGTCTGTTATATTATAACTCTATGGTCTGATATATTAAAGCTCTGATATATTATAACTCTACTGGAGCTCACAGTGTGTAACTAGAAAAAGTGCTCCTCGGAGCACAGGTCTCCGACAGGTCAGGTAGGTTAGTGTGGGCGAGCATTGTTCGGAATTTGCCAATCAGGCTGAAATGTCCGATCCGTCTGGATCACTTGACTGATCACTTATGATGTTTGGACAACATTTGTAGGAGTAATATTAAAAAAAGTTTTGCAAAAATCTTCCTCCTGGTGGCGCTATAAAAGGGCAATGTTGAAAGGGTCGAATTAGTTCCTTATTGTCGTGCGAATGTGTGTGCAAAGTTTCACAGCAATCGGACGCTGCGTTCATGATTTGCGGGATTTTGTTCAATCAGGATGGAATATGAAAAATCTAACAGATCCGTGTTTATCACATGACTAATCATGTGCACGATTTGTGTGAAATTTGGATTAAATCTCAAGGAGTAATACACACACACAGACATAAGTCGCCTCCTGGTGGCGCTATAAAAGGCAGATGTGAAAAATGCAGGGCAAAGGTTTTTTCTTGGCCTCTAGGCCTAGGGAGTGCGCATACAAAGTTTTACACAGATCGTTGCAGTTATAGGTAAAAGCACAAATCGGCCTGTTATAGCGCTAACATGCAGCTGATTAAAAAATTCTCAATTGGCATTTCTTCCTTGGCCTAGCGGGAATGTGCGTGCAAACTTTCACGGAAATCGCATGCTGTGTTCATCATTTGAGGCATTTTGTTAAAAAACGGAGCACTCCTGCAAACTTTGGAAGACATTCTTAGCCAATGAGGTTGGAATATGAAAAATCTGAAAGTTATTGGTTTAATGACTATAGAGATACTGTGTATCATCAATTGCATGATGTTTGGACAAAATCTGTAGGTGTACTGTCAAAAAAATTGTTTACAAAAAGCGGCCTCCTGGTGGCGCTATAACAGGCCCATGTGAAAAATTAGGAGCAGAGGTTCTGCTCTGGCATCCAGGGAGTCTGTGTGCACAGTTTCACTGCCATCAGGCCAACGGTGCCGGAGATTAGCTGTTCACAGACGGACGGGGCGACGGACACACGGACACACGGACACACGGACACACGGACACACGGACGGACGGATGGACAGGGTGCACAGCATTGTCTCCGCGATGCCTTTCGGCCTGGCGGAGACAATGAAATATAGTTGTTGGTGGTGAATTATAATGAGCATCATGATGTTATTGGTGGATTGAAATAAATATTCTGTTACAGCCTCTGTCCAATGTCTGCTGACTAAGCACATAAATGATGTAAATCATTATGTAAATCATATGTAAATCATAAATGATGTATATCATTATGTAAAGCTAACCCTAACCCTAACCCTTTTATACAGTCATACATTTTAGTTGAGCTCATTATGCTAATTAGAGTTGCTGTGTGATTAATCATTGATAAAACCCTCTAGCTCTTCTTTCTCCTCCTCCTCTTCCTGCTCCTCTTCCTCCTCTTCCAAGAGCTTCCTGCTCTTCCTCCTCCTCCTCTTCCTCCTCCTCCTCCTCATCTTCCTCCTCATGTCTCTGTTGATGCACAGACTCATATCTTAGATTGATAAATAGATAGACACATAGATAGACACATAGATAGATAGATAGATAGATAGATAGACAGACAGACAGACAGACAGACAGACAGACAGACAGACAGACAGACAGACAGACAGACAGACAGACTCATATCTTAGATAGATACACACACACACACACATGCACGCACGCACGCACGCACGCACGCATGCGCGTGCGTGCGTGTGTGTGTGGGGGGGGGGGTATGTGTGTATATCTGTGTGTAGTGTCTGTGTGTGACACATTGGCTGGCCCGGGAATCAAACCTGGGACCATCTATATGGCTCTCTACCCATTCAGCCATGGCTGCCCAATTGACCTTACTTATGAGCTTCTGCCATAGCAGTAACCAGCAGTCTGCACAGTGTTCCTCTCTCTCTGTGTGTGTGTGTGTGTGTTGTGTGTGTGTGTGTGTGTGTGTGTGTGTGTGTGTGTGTGTGTGTGTGTGTGTGTGTGTGTGTGTGTGTGTTTATGACAGCTACGTGTGTCAACATGTCATATTATAGATGGAACCCTCAGGCTAACAGGCTAACAGCTAGCATTGACACTAATCAATAATTTATTACATTGGCCTCATTAAACACAATGCTGTCATAAACATTGCTCTCTCCCTCTGTCTCTCTCTCTCCCCCGCACACGCACGCACGCACGCACACACACACACAGAGAGAGGAACATTTTGCATTAGGTTGTCAATGTCACTGATATTGATATTGTCTAAACAGCTGTAGGCAATGCAGGGGAGAGAGAGAGAGAGAGAGAGAGAGAGAGAGAGAGAGAGAGAGAGAGAGAGAGAGAGAGAGAGAGAGAGAGAGAGAGAGAGAGAGAGAGAGAGAGAGGAGAGAGAGAGAGAGAGAGAGAGAGAGAGAGAGAGAGAGAGAGAGAGAGAGAGATAAAACATAATGTTTACTGTCATGTCAGCTATACATATCTGTTACATATCTAGTAAGGGGACGTGTGGAGCGTTGTCCATGGTGTTTTAGAGAAGAGAGAAGAGTCTAGGACGTGTGGAGCGTTGTTCAGGGTGTTTTAGAGAAGAGAGAAGAGTCTAGATCAGGACGTGTGGAGTGTTGTCCATGGTGTTTTAGAGAAGGGAGAAGAGTCTAGGACGTGTGGAGCGTTGTTCAGGGTGTTTTAGAGAAGGGAGAAGAGTCTAGGACGTGTGGAGCGTTGTCCATGGTGTTTTAGAGAAGAGAGAAGAGTCTAGGACGTGTGGAGCGTTGTTCAGGGTGTTTTAGAGAAGAGAGAAGAGTCTAGGACGTGTGGAGCGTTGTCCATGGTGTTTTAGAGAAGAGAGAAGAGTCTAGGACGTGTGGAGCGTTGTTCAGGGTGTTTTAGAGAAGGGAGAAGAGTCTAGGACGTGTGGAGCGTTGTCCATGGTGTTTTAGAGAAGAGAGAAGAGTCTAGGACGTGTGGAGCGTAGAGAAGAGAGAAGAGTCTAGGACGTGTGGAGCGTTGTTCAGGGTGTTTTAGAGAAGAGAGAAGAGTCTAGGTTAATGTTTAAATCCAAGGTTGTTGACTTGGCTAGAGGTTTTTAACATTACAGATTGAAGCTGACACCTCTGTTCCTCTGCTGCCTTCAAACGACGTCTACAAAGACTCTGAAAAGCTTTTAACAACGTCAATACAGACACAAGCTGGAGTGTGGCAGACAGACAGACATTTTGTGTCACTTTCTCCTCTGTTTGTTTTTCTCCCAGTGGGAGTAAAGAGAGACATGAATGCTCTGTGACATCCTGTGTGTGTGTGTGTGTGTGTGTGTGTGTGTGTGTGTGTGTGTGTGTGTGTGTGTGTGTGTGTGTGTGTGTGTGTGTGTGTGTGTGTGTGTGTGTGTGTGTGTAATATGTGTGTGTAATGTGTGTAATATATACGTACTGTATATAATGTACTGTAGTGTATACATCCTGTAGTGTACAGGCAGTACTGCATATACTGTATATACTCTACAGGCATAACTGCATATACTGTATATACAGTTAATGTGAACATAAACATCACAACAACGCTTTTTGTATAGGATTGGCCGTCTAGTCAGTAAGAATACTCTGAAGATTCTTGCAGGGGCCCTCATACAAGGTTTTTACGATTATGCATGCTCCTCATGGTATCACAACACCACCAAGGCCTTAAAAACAAGGCTCCAACATCCCAAAACAAACTAGTAAGGCTACTTCTTGGCCTCAATCACAAAACCCATCTAACCCCTGCTCATTTTGCTAGGTTTGGATGGCTTAGGGTTGAGGACAAAGTACAGCAACGTACAATGGGCCTGGTCTTCAAGATACACCACAACATTGGTATCCCCTTGTATTTGTCAAAATACTTCCAAAACGTTAATGAAGTCCACGATCATAACACAAAGAGGCACCTCCACGAATCATGTTCATCCCAGATTTGGCTCAACAAAGGGAATGAACTCGTTCTCATGCTATTCAACACAAATGTGGAATGCCCTACCAAAAGGAGTAAAGGAGTGTAAAACCCTACTCACTTTCAAAACTGCCCTAAAGATACACCTTCAGGAGGCTGCAATTCGAAAATGGCCCCTGTCTAAGTCTTAACCTGTTTCACTGTGTTTTGAACTGTTTAGTTTTCATACAGTATTTATCTGTTTCAATAACAAATAAGATCAAAATAATGATGAATAAATAATACAGCCTGGAGGCAGGGGACAATCTAATTAAAATATAAATATTTAAACTATGGAGATGTTAAGGTGAGAAAACCATTATAATATAAACAAGAACAACATATTCAAAGGACATTATTACATTATGCATAAAACATTGATCAAGTTAAAACACAAATGGATGAATAGTGTTTATGTGGAAAATGACCTTGAGACATGATTTTACTGACATATGTAAAAACTACATGAGAAAGCAGTGAAGCATGCAGGGCTGCACCATTACAGACATGATTATCACCATTTGATCCATATTGAGATCACCATTATTCATTGAGTTTAATGACCAAACAATAATCATAATCACTGCGTTCACATTCATGTTGTGCTGCTGTACATTCCTGCTAATAAAACTGGTCCTATAGAATAAATAACAAAACTTAAAGGACGACTTCACCCATTTTTTCAAATCTTCATATAGTAGATCCTCACTAATGCTCCTGATAAAATTGTGACATCGTCTGTTACGACCTTATAAGGGTCTAGAGGTTATAAAGGGGTAACATATTTCAAACCAAACCAGGGTCAACGAAAAGTGTACAGTTTATTAAACAACTTGAATTCACAGGGGATCAATAAACAGGGAAGGCATAAACATCAGGGTGGCCAAAGCCAAAATACTCCCTACCTGAAAAGAAAACAAACTAAACTACACCAAAACAAAAAGTACAATCTAAACTCCCTACCTAAGAGAAACAGGGGAAAAAGGGGGAACAAAGAAAATGGTGGCACACCCCTACCAGCTTCCCTGTTCAGAGGTACTCAGGAAAAGGTTTGGGATGTAATTAAGAAATAGCTTATATTTAGAGTTGTCTATACTTTGAACACTCAGTAGTAAAGGTAACTTCCGCACTAAGCCGGAAGTTATGGCACACAGCCTACAGACCTACTAAAGACTAGCTAACTACAGCAAAAAGGGATCAGCATGTGGTGTTGCAATGGTGAAAGAGGGCTTGTGGGCTGATCTTTCCAGGCTTTTATAGTGGCTGGTTGATTTGGGGAATGGGAGGCAGGTGTGTCCCCAATCTCCACACCACTCCTCCAATCTCCATGGCCACTCCCTCCTTCATTCATCCTGCAGCACTGACAGAGGGTTAAACACACACACTATGGCCATATAGGGCCGTAACACCCCCTCCCATAAAAATAAACTCACACCTAAATATACACACACACCATAACAACAGTTGGAAACAAATAACACCAAGTAATTTAAGAAAATCATGTCCACCCCACATAAACACCAGGTTCATGCAGTCACACCAGACTGTGTCCACACAGAACAAGGGGATGGATGACTTCTCAAAGTATTGACCAACTGATGACTTGCTCAAAATGAAAAGCTTACTTGGCTTGTGGAGGTTGACCTTTAGACTGGAGATCAGGACAGTCGGCAATGCCATGACTAGGCCGGTGGCAGTAGTAGCATAATCTACCTGGCTTCAGCTTGGCAGTGGTTTTGTCAGGTTGCTTGGACTCAGAGTCGGTACCTTCCTGCGAGCACTCCAGAGAAGAGTCTTCCTCATGCTTTGCAAACACACTTTTGTGAGTCAATGCAAACTCGTCTGCCAGGACAGCTGCCTCCCGCAGAGTGGTCACTTTTTGTTCATTTAAGTACACTGTGGTGCGCTCTGGCACACAACTCTTGAATTCCTCCAAAAGCATCAGCTCCCGTAAGGAATTAAAATCGGCAGTCTTAGTTGCCAGGCATACCATATGGGAGGGGGTGCACAAGCCTCCTGGGCTTTTCCAGTTAGCTTGCATTGAAGCAGTATGGGCCAAGCATCTTGCGGCCAATGTAAGGCAGCAGCAATCTTCTCAAAGGCATTGAAATAACACTCCACTTCACTCTCCCGGAAAGGAGGCACTAGGGCAACGTGTTTACTCACATTGAATGCAGTGGTTGTAGAAGACCCTGAGGGTTCCGGTTTCCCCATGGTGGGCACCTTGGTGCAAGGAGGGACAGTAGGGGACCCCAAGGGTTCGGTGTGTTCTACCTTAGAGACCCCTGTGCCTGCCCTTAGTTTATTAGGAAGGTTTTTTTCTTCTTCAATATTTCAATTTTTTAATTTTAATTGTTATTAACGTGAGAACAATGGCTTCCATTATAGCATGCTAACTTTCCAGGGATAAAAAAGCCTGTCGTTTCTATTAACTTGGATTCCCCATCGATGATGTCACTGGTAGACGGGCTTCTGAACTGTCCACAGCCCTCCTCTGAGACACAGAGAGAATAGACAAAAATGGTACCATATTATAATGAGCATTATTGAGGACCAATTATATGAAGACAGGTTGAAAATGGGTGAAGTCGTCCTTTAAAGCCTGTAGTTTCTATTAACTTGGATGTTAATAGAAGTGTGTGTGTGCGTGTGCGTGTGCGTGTGTGTGTGTGTGTGTGTGTGTGTGGTCTGGCGCCAAGGGAGGCTAATAGGGTGTGATTTATTGAATGACAGAATCTACCTACTGTTCTGGGCCTGTGTGTGTGTGTGTGTGTGTGTGTGTGTGTGTGTGTGTGTGTGTGTGTGTGTGTGTGTGTGTGTGTGTGTGTGTGTGTGTGTGTCTCTCTGTGTGTGTGTGTGTGTGTGTGTGTGTGTGTGTGTGTGTGTGTGTGTGTGTGTGTGTGTGTGTGTGTGTGTGTGTGTGTGTGTGTGTGTGTGTGTGTGTGTGTGTGTGTAATTAATTGTAGTTAATTAGGGCTAAAGTGATTTTCTGGCAGGGTGGGGGGGCAGTACCAGGGTGACTCCTCCTTCACTGGGGAGCAGAGAGACAGATGGACGAGAGAGAGAGAGAGAGAGAGAGAGAGAGAGAGAGAGAGAGAGAGAGAGAGAGAGAGAGAGAGAGAGAGAGAGAGAGAGAGAGAGAGAGAGAGAGAGGGGGTCGGAGGTGAAGAGACAGATGGACAGGGACGTTCAGGTAGCTCCACCACATCTGTCATCTCTGTCTGGTGTTTTATTAAATGTGTGTGTGTGTGTGTGTGTGTGTGTGTGTGTGTGTGTGTGTGTGTGTGTGTGTGTGTGTGTGTGTGTGTGTGTGTGTGTGTGTGTGTGTGTGTGTGTGTGTGTGTGTGTGTGTGTGAGAGTCTATCTGACATTCTCAACCCCTGTCAACACTGGCTTGATATCTCACAGTTCAATGAATTCTATATGTCTGACATATCAGACATATAGAATATACACACACACACACACACACACACACACACACACACACACACACACACACACACACACACACACACACACACACACACACACACACACACACACACACACACACACACACACACACACACATACACACAGCTTATAGATCGGCTATTTTTGGCAAATGTGAAAATGTTGAAGTTTTGACATTCATTTGGATTGGCCACAGAAGCTTAGGTTTATTCTACACTGTATTATATTGTATTATTCTATACTTTAATATATTATATTGTATTGTATTGTATTGTATTGTATTGTATTGTATTGTATTGTATTGTATTGTATTGTACTGTATTATATTTAATAATATCTGAATTATTGTCCATCCTTCTTAGGGCAACATAATTATATCATTATATTATAAATATTATATTATTTTATATTATATTATATTATATTATATTATATTATATTATATTATATTATATTATATTATATTATATTATATTATATTTTATAAATGTAAAAAAAATGTAAATTATTGTCCATCCTTCTTAGTTCCAGCAGGGGGCTCCAGACTTGCCCTTGATAAATACATCTGCATCATTCGGTTAAAATCATGAAGGATAAACGTTCCATATGCTGGTTAAATCATGTTTCAATCAAGCTTATAATATATATATATATATATATATATATATATATATATATATATATAATACTCATGAACTGGAGTCGTACTACTAACTTACAATGTTCACATGTGTTACTGTAAAGATACAGATACAAAGATACAGACTGCCATTCATTATCAATGGAAACCACATGAAGATACAAAGCCTGACGTTTGTAGAAATTGTAGTTGCTACAAAAGTGACAAAAGATACAAAGCTACAAATTCAAGTTGAGCTGCATGGGTTCAACTTCAAGATACAAAGATACAAATAGCTCCGATGGCGCTCATTCTATTATATAACATATATAACCAATCATATTGATGGACTTTCTTGTATTTCCCCTTTCACTGTTTTTTCATCCTGTTCTGCCTTGTGATGCGATGTGAGAGTGTGGTCTATCAACACCAACTCTATAGGGTCTAGAGCTCTACACACTCTGCTATCTAACATCAGGGTCTAGAGCTCTACAGTATTGTTAGATAAACCCTCCACACTCTCCTATCTAACATCAGGGTTTAGAGCTCTACAGTGTTGTTAGATAAACTGTCACTGTGTATCTGTTTATTTAACTAGATTATGGCGCACGCCGTTCTGATGCAATCATGTCTGATGCAATCATGTCTGGCAGACCTTGGGCCCACTCATGTTCAACAGGATGTGGGTCAGATCCACCACAAAGACCCAGGGCCCACTCATCTTCAACAGGATGTGGGTCAGATCCACACCCACCAAGACCCAGGGCCCACTCATCTTCAACGGGATGTGGGTCAGATGCACCACGAAGACCCAGGGCCCACTCATCTTCAGGATGTGGGTCAGATCCACCACGAAGACCCAGGGCCCACTCATCTTCAACGGGATGTGGGTCAGATCCACCACGAAGACCCAGGGCCCACTCATCTTCAACGGGATGTGGGTCAGATCCACACAGACCCAGTCTCCTCCACAGTTTGTTCAACCTTCAGTGAGAATGGTTGCTTTTCATTTGAATATATTGTAGCGCTGCCACATATGTGTAAAAGGGGATTTGGTTTTTAATGGCATTTAAAAGAATAAATAGTAAAAGAACGCCATCCTTTAAGGTTAAGGTCCTATCTTTTGTGATGTTTATGTTTTGATTTTGTTATTGTTTGGGGGGTTAAAATGTTGATGCTTTCATTTTGATGTAATGTGATTGATTGGTTGACGGGTCTGTGAATGACTGACGCACCATATAATGTACGGAAGTTGCCGGCCCTCAGGGGGAAAAAACGACAGAGACAAACCGACAGGGAGTCCACGGGAGACCTGGTCCAGTTTGATTATTTATTTGTCTAGTCTTCTAAAGTTATCGGTGGAAAATAGCAAAGGCCACATTAACTGTCAATACTCACCGTTTAAGGGGAAGACGATCAGGACACCCTTCTGACTGGTGAGACCGTTTATATTTTGTTTATATCCAGCGTGGATAATCATTTGTTCTATCCGTGGAGATCTGAACATTTCCTTGGATTATTCCGCTTCTGGAGAGGATTACGTTTTCTTTTGGATTTCTATTGGATTTACTTATTTCGTGCTGTTTTGGGGAGCGTTTGGGAGACGCTACACGGACTGATATTGGAACAATAGGAGCGTGCGTGCGGACGTGCGGACGTGCGGACGTGCGGACGTGCAGACGTGCGTGAGACGCGGACTTTACCGTTGGCCGCTTCATGATCGGCGTACATTTGAACAATGCATGTATTATTTTTGTTTCATTGATTTGAGTAGATAAAGGGGTTAAAACTTGACCACAACTTGCATGCTTTATTCCTGGCTGTGTTTGTTAGCTGTTTGTTTATTGAAGTGCACTGCTTTCAGCCTAATCAATTGTGTCTGTAGAGATCATTCACAACCCGTCATTTAAAAAATAGTAATAGTTAAATATATAATATCTGACCGTTACAACATGTTTGTCTTGGTACCGGGTTGACCCGGTGTTAATGACCACAGGAAAGAGCCTATGCTGAAGAGTGAAGGATTAGGTCATCTCTACTACTCTTACATGTAACTATCCTGTGTTTCATGGTTAGGATGAGGTCATCTCTACTACTCTTACATGTAACTATGATACTGCTTACTGCTGTAACACCTGGATTCCCCCATGGGGACGAAGGCTGTGATTAAGAAGCAGTAAGTCTAGAAGTGTAATAAATAAATAAATAAAGTCTAGAGCTGTTATAAATAAATAAAGTCTAGAAGTGTGATACGTCTAGAGCTGTGCTGTAATTATGAAGCATGTGTGAGTTATTGATACATCATAACAAATATAAACACATTTATCAGCTTATTCTGAAACTCACATCAATTCTCTAATAAATCAAAAGTTCTGCATTTTTATTGTTTGGGCACAAAATCATTGATGCTGATTCAACTCTCAACTGTATGAGATTGATCAATGTGTGTGTGTGTGTGTGTGTGTGTGTGTGTGTGTGTGTGTGTGTGTGTGTGTGTGTGTGTGTGTGTGTGTGTGCGTGTGCGTGTGTGCGTGCGTGTGCGTGGGTGGGTGGTTCTGATTTGTAAAACATTAGTATTAACATTTCCAGCATTCTGGTTGGCTCCCTCTGGCAGCCATGTCAGTTCAATTACAGCTGAACTTGGCATAACATCCCCGTTGTGTACCTTTATAATGTGTTTAAGCCTGAAGTCCATGCTCCCTGTGAGTTTAGCCCCCTAGTGGTCTCCTGGAAGATGGATTTTCAGGCCTCTTTACATGGAAGCCAGTGATCCACATTCTTTAAGGGATGGTGTCAGGGCATTCCACATTTTATAATAATAGTAATAGTAATGATAAGGGTAATAATAATAATAATAATAATAATAATAATAATAATAATAATAATAATAATACAATGTATGCAGACTGTAAAATGAATACTTACTCATGTACCCTGTAGTAATACAAGTATACAAGGTATAAAGGCTGTAAATGACTGTATTGTTCACAGTAGTTATGGGGTAAGTACAACACATATTTGATATAATTTCTGTAATGATAGCACACAGAGGACATGTAGTGGTGAAACCTTTATTAAATCAAACAACCAGAAACATTATCAACATTTATTTCCCCAGGTATTAAGGTGTTTCTTTGAGTTCAGAAAAAAAGAGTATTTGTAAATAAGTAATCTGTAAAAACAATTCCGTAAAAGTAAACTAAGTCAACTGTCTCAGACATCTACCAAATATGTACTATGGTAATTTAACAATACAAACAACACACATGTCAGCACACAGTGAACAGCTACACAAAACCAGCAGCTTGTCAGCACTTTACTGCACCATATGCATGCATATCAATGAAAATAATAATGAACAAGACTTGTTTTATTCCCGACAAATGTGGACAGACAGTGGTGCTCATGTTGTTCTACCAATAACCTATAGGCTGGAGGGAATAATAAAAGATTATAAAAAAAACAAGCAATTGAAATTACATCATGTTGAATTGAAAATAAGATCCATACACAAGATAAAACAAAAATCTATATACAGAAAAAATAATGTTTATTTTATTCAGTCATGTTGATATATATATATACATATACATATATTTTTATTGTCTGATTATGAGATTCCTCTGCTTTAGTATCCTTGTCATTGACATCCTGGATTAGACTGAATGATGTGTGTCTGTGTGTGACTAACTTCAACTAAAGGCTGTATGAGTCCTCATGTGTTTGTTTAGATTACTTGTGCTAGCAAAGGTTTTACCACAAACTGTACAAGAAAATGGCTTTTCACCTGTATGAGTCCTCATGTGTGTTTTTAGATCGCTTGTGCTAACACAGCCTTTACCACAAACTGTACAAGAAAATGGCTTTTCACCTGTATGAGTCATCAAGTGTGTTTTGAGATTACCCTTTTGTCCACAACCTTTACCACAAATTGTACAGGTAAAGGACTTTTCACCTGTATGAGTAATCATATGCGTTTTTAGAGTACTTTTCTGAGTAAATTCTTTACCACAAACTGTACAAGAAAATGGCTTTTCGCCTGTATGAGTCCTCATGTGTATTTTAAGGTGACTTGTGCTAACAAAGCCTTTACCACAAACTGTACAAGATAAGGCCTTTTCGCCTGTATGAGCTTTTTTCTGTGATTTCAGGTCTTGGTACAGCTTTCGCTGTCCTCCCACATTTTGTCTCTTGTGTGATTTCAGTGTGTTTACAGCTGACTGATCTCCCCTAGTCTCCTCCCAGTCATCACTGTCTTCAGTGTCTGATTCAGAACAGTGTGAAGAGAGGAGCTGGTCATCACTAGTTGGTTGTGATGTTCCACAGTCCTCTACATCAGCTTGTGTTTTCATGTGTTCAGTTGAGGTGCTGGCTAGAGGCTCTGTCTCTCTGTTTTCACCATCATCTTCACTTTTCACTGCTAGTAATGTCAACGTTGACCCACCAGCCTCTTCTGGTCTTTGAAGTAGCTCCTCTGGTTCCTCTTTAATCTGTGGAGGTTGTGGTTCCTCCTGGAGCAGACTGGGGCTCCTCTCCTCTTCAGGGGAAACCTCCTCTTTACACACAGGGACATGCAGGAAGTCTACGAAAAAGATACAATGAGACTCTATAAAATGTTTGAATCTTGTACATCCACTGCAGTACCTCAATGCAGAGTTGTGGCTGGAATAAGTATCAATAGATTACTCTTTGCCCACGACTGAACCATCGTCTGATTCATGGTACATTTAGATTGATGCAGCGGTCCATGCATCAATGTAGTCACATTGTTAATGCTAAAATCGATAAACGATTCATATCGGTTCAACTTTACACCCTCAGTACCGGCCCACTTTCACCAATAAAATAAATAAAGTGAGTGTGCTTGAAACTTACTGAGATCCAGGTGGTCTTCAGGTTCCTGTTTAAGGTGGTCTTCAGGTTCATGTTTAATAGAAACAGTCCTGGCTGGAGAACTGATCTTCACCTGCAGACTGGACTCCACACACTGGTCTGGAATGAAGGAATGCAATACACACTTTATAAACAGCTGCTATAATAGAACAGTGAGAATCATGTAGATCTCATGATTCACATGGAAACGGTGTGGCTCCAATGATGATCTCTGACTTCATGTGACCACATGGATTAAGCTTCTCCATTGTGGAGATAGATGTACATATATGTATACCTGTAGCGTATAGTTTGATGTTGTGTGTAACAGACATACCTGCAGTGTGTAGTTTGATGTTGTGTGTGTAATAGACATAGCTGCAGTGTGTAGTTTGATGTTGTGTGTGTAACAGACATACCTGCAGTGTGTAGATCGATGTCCATATCAAAATCAATGTCCAGCAGTTTGTTTTGTTTCTCCAGCAGAGTTTCTAGTGTCTCTATCTCTCTCTGGAAGAGGTTGCACATGAACTCTGCAGCCGCACTGAGGCGCTCCAACACAAACACTCTGACAAGCTTCACACAACAAACATCAGCACCATGCTGCTGTTTGTCCAAAACACACAATATCTCCTGTCCCACCGACGACATGTGTTCATTTATCTTCAGCCGTACAGACTCCATTTGACACGTTTTTACCTCCTTTATGGCCTTTAGCCCCCTGGTGTGTAAGTGAAGATAGAGCTGTGGAAAGACAGTCTGTCCTCCCTCACTGTGAGTCCTGAGAGTTTAACTGTGGCGTGTCCTGGAGTCTGAGCAGGAGGACAGAGTGGAGATTTGGAGTGAAAACACCACCATTTATCTTGAAGAGGAGAAACACCTCCTCCCACATCCTCACATTCATCCAGTTCACTGCAGTCAGCTCCGTTCCGGTAGCAAATATAACACATCCGGTTTTTGAGCTAGCAAATATAAGGTTTCCGGTTGCCTTCAAAGTAAGAGCATCACATTTAATGTTTTATGAAAGACATACATGCATTTTGAAAAAGACATTTATACAGTGGTGGAAAGTAACTAAGTACATGTAATCAATTACTGTACTATGCATTTTTAAAAATACACGTATACAGTGGTGGAAAGTAACTAAGTACTACTCCACTACATTTCAGAGGCAGATATTATACTAGTTACTTGTTACTTTGTATATTTTTGATTATAATTACAAGACCACTTCAGCCCTATTTAAACTTTGGAAATTTGAAAATAGCCGATCTACAAGCAAAATATTTTTATATTTATACAAGACCACTTCAGCCCTATTTAAACTTTGGCAATTTGAAAATAGCCGATCTACAAGCAAAATATTTGTATATTTAATTACATTTTGATACCAGTACTTTTACTTAATTACATTTGGAATTCAGGACTTTTACTTTTGCAGAGTATTTCTACATTGCAGTATTGATACTTTTACTTAAGTAAAACATTTTAGTACTTTTTCCACCACTGCATTGATGGACGTATTTATAAGAATTAGCCTACGCCCTAACAGGTCGTTATTGAAATTGGCCTTTGATCCACATTCAATGGGCACTTAGCACATTTTCCATACACCCATGTTTAACCACTGTGATTAGACTGTAAACAGGTTTCAGATTTAAATTGGAATGCCAAAGATGGCAATCCCCTTTCTATAAATAATAATAGTAGCTTGTACAGGTGTAACATGTGGGGGGTTTATAACATATTTAACAATACAATACTGTGTGTGTGTGTGTGTGTGTGTGTGTGTGTGTGTGTGTGTGTGTGTGTGTGTGTGTGTGTGTGTGTGTGTGTGTGTGTGTGTGTGTGTGTGTGTGTGTGTGTCAATGCAACAACTACAGTAGTTAAAAAACAGTTTTGTCTGAATCCAGCCACTGTAGTCCACACACTAAACCTATATTTTCTACAGAGGTTGTGAATATTTGATTGTTAGGTTACTGCATCAATGATCTTGTTGTACAGTATGTTAAAATGTTTTGTTGAAATGTATATACAAAAAATCTGTTATTTCTAATTATGCTGCCTAATTATATGCATTATGATGCATATATATATATATATATATATATATATGTGTGTGTGTGTGTGTGTGTGTGTGTGTGTGTGTGTGTGTGTGTGTGTGTGTGTGTGTGTGTGTGTGTGTGTGTGTGTGTGTGTATTTATAAGAATTCGCCTACGCCCTAACAGGTCGTTATTGAAATTGGCCTTTGATCCACATTCAATGGGCAATGGGAAGATATTGGCCATGGTGTGGATGTGTTTTTTTGCAATGAAAGACCAAATCACAATATGTGTGAAGCCATACCATTACCAATACTAACATTTCTAAAACAGACATCTGCTTTCCAAAAATGTCACACACGGCTTGCAGCAGCAGCAGCAGCAGCGCAGTCCCCAGCATTGTTTAAAAGAGCGCTTGAGAAACTTGCCAACACTCAGGTGGTGTCATTAGTGTCTCGGCAATTTTCTATGACAGACGTGTACCACATATTAAACAGCTTTGTGAATGACACACTTGGGGCTCCTTTCCTTGGAAATGACCTGCTTTGCCTTAAAAGTCTTGGTCGCTATATTTGTACTCAATGTGGTGACCAGGCCGTACCATCTAGAAAGAACATGTCAGAACTCATAGTGCAGCCACTTGAAGTGTCAAAAAGGCATCTTGGACACAGTTGCAAAAATATGTTCTGCTCAACTTGACCAATGTGAAACATGTAAGCAGGACTTAAGCTTATCAACCTATCAAGTAATTCACAGCCCACAGACTTTACTTCTCCTGCTAAGATCTGGTGCAGAAATTCCCAAAACGTTCACTCTCTCCTGTCTGTACCACCAAAATGATTATGCTGTGTCCAGCATTTGTGCATTTTTTGACAAGTCACCATATGTGTCATTGTACACGTGTAAAGACCAGCAATGGCATATAATGACAAAAGCATCCAATGACACAGCAGGCTATACCTTTGAGCTGATGCTAAAAATACTGACCACAGCTAGTTGCTTTGTCGTGTCATACGAGAAAACTAATAGTGTGAAACTAATCAACTTTCAGCAGGTCGAACAAAAACATAAATGCACAGACAGATAGAGGGCTAGAAAAAGGAGATCCATTCCAAAGGCAGCTGTGGAGAATAACGAGTGGCTGAGTGATAAGATGATCGATGAGTACCATAAGCTCTTGCTTTCGAGTGTTGAAAGAAAAAAAATGCATTTATTTGTCCCAGCACTTAACAGTTACAGAGTTTTTGGTGTGATGACATCAGTGTCCTCCCAGATTTCCCACGAGCATCACGCAATTGGTGGAACTACGAGTTGGTGATATTGCCCGTCAACGCAAATAAGTCCCATTGGGGAGCCATCGCGGTAGATTTCACCAAAAAGACAGTGAATGGTGATGTTATAGTATTAGATGTTGTGATAATGGATTCACTACGTGTGCATGAGCAAGACCTGGTTAAGGCATTTTTTCCACTGCAAAGGTACTTAGCATTTGCTGTATATTTCCATATGGTTGCTTCACAGGTAGCCTACAGACAGGGGAGCGTATTCAAAGAGGTGGCTGTTGGCCCTGAGTGGGGGTTACAATCAGCATTGCCTTTTGTTCTACCTGAGAGACAGGAGGTCTGTCTCCATCCCCTTTCCTGCTTCATACAGGTGCAAATCGAATCAGGGACCAAAAGGGGGATCTATTGTTTGTCTGGGGGGGTCTAACTTTTGGAGGCTGACCCCCACCCACTTATTCAAAATGTGACCACTGCTATAAAGAATATGACATGTAAGCTTGTAGTGTGTGTGTGACTCAGCAGCCGGCAGGCTGTTGTGTGGTGTGGTGGGGACCTCAGGGTCCCCATAGGAAGCTGTTTGTACTTATGCAATAAATGGAAGCAACGAAACCTCACTAACTAGTGATGACTCCTTCATTCTACAACCATTCATTCTCATCTCTGGGACAACAAACTTATCTGCAATATGGCGTTGTTGGCAACTACAAAAGCAATAGAAACCTTTAAGTCTGTGGTTTTCAGATACCACATTATGGCGTCGAAGTCGGCAGTCGCGTTGGTTTGTTTTTTTGGGGGCGCGAGTCTCCAGGGATACTGAGCCAGGCGTCGAAAGAACATGCGGCGGCGTTTTTGCCTTGCGGTGGGTGTACGGATCACGTTCTCTTCCTGAGACGTGGGGGGTCCACTGTGTAGGTGATCATGGACATCGGCACGACATGACGACGACTTTTCAAAGATCTACAAGGAGGGGACTTCATGACCAGATCTAGGACGGCTGTACGATGCACAACTTGTCGCCTGCGATCGCCCGTGGAGCGCTCTGTTGTGGAAATGCAGCTATCTGTTGGCTGGAGCACGGCTGGGGTGAGAAGATGACGTTGCGGGAGACTACAAGAGGGACATTATCGAGCGGGACGCTGCGCGTATGGGACCTGGGATTGTGTTTTTGTGATAATGGTGGGTTAGACTGTGGATTAGGGGATACCTACTAGACTTAACTGTCCCAATATCGACTGATGTAATCACTGATTTGCCCGCCTTTTGTTTATCTGTAGTACATAGGGTGGCGATGTTGGATTGAGTTAATATTTTTTTGAGTTTGGACTTCTCTTCAATGGTTCTCATGTCGAGTAATATAATTGCTTTGATGCCCGCCTTTTGTTTGTGTGTTGAGAAGACCGGGCGACTCCCGTGACGAGGTACATGGAGGGGTGGCGGTGTGGGAACTATGTGATGGGATTGTTGGAATTTTATTAAACCTTGTGGGGATCTCTGAGTTGGCTGTGTAATTCACCGTGTCGCTGTACTATGTAATCTTGGTTTTTGTATGTGCATTGTTCTGTATGATGTTGTTTGCTGTTTTGGTCTTCCTGAATGTTTTATTTTTTTCCTGGTTGGTGTTCCAGTCGCTTTTCATGGGGGGCGGTTCTTTGTGGTTCTTTTGAAATATACGTGTTTGTGGAAGACGTTTGAAGTCTCCCATGGGGGGTCTGCTGTATATTTCCATATGGTTGCTTCACAGGTAGCCTACAGACAGGGGAGCGTATTCAAAGAGGTGGCTGTTGGCCCTGAGTGGGGGTTACAATCAGCATTGCCTTTTGTTCTACCTGAGAGACAGGAGGTCTGTCTCCATCCCCTTTCCTGCTTCATACAGGTGCAAATCGAATCAGGGACCAAAAGGGGGATCTATTGTTTGTCTGGGGGGGTCTAACTTTTGGAGGCTGACCCCCACCCACTTATTCAAAATGTGACCACTGCTATAAAGAATATGACATGTAAGCTTGTAGTGTGTGTGTGACTCAGCAGCCGGCAGGCTGTTGTGTGGTGTGGTGGGGACCTCAGGGTCCCCATAGGAAGCTGTTTGTACTTATGCAATAAATGGAAGCAACGAAACCTCACTAACTAGTGATGACTCCTTCATTCTACAACCATTCATTCTCATCTCTGGGACAACAAACTTATCTGCAATATGGCGTTGTTGGCAACTACAAAAGCAATAGAAACCTTTAAGTCTGTGGTTTTCAGATACCACAATTACAGTACTTTGCATTGTATGGTAGAGGTATGGGTATTACATTTAGATATGAGTGTTATCACAGTTGTCCCAATTTCATAGAACAAACTGACGGCAGCAGCTGTGGTATTTTCACTTGTTTGTTTTCCAAAGCTGTTCTGTTTGATGTGAAGCCTCAACACTTTCAAAAGCCACCGTGAAAAGCGAGATTGTGTTATGCATGAGTTGTCAGGCAAAAAGATATTTATCTGAGTACAAAGTTAAAGCATGTACTGTGATTTACTGTATCTTGGACAAACTACCTAAAAGGCTCTGTTGTGTCTGTATTCTTTTATGGTGTGGGGTTGTGTGGCCACTTGTATACACTATTGGGTTAGGGTATGGCCACTTGTATACACTATTGTCTGAAAAGGGCCCTTTTCTGACCCCTGACCTCACTGGACGGCCCGCCACTTTTTTCTACACCTTAGTGCCGCTTAGCGGAGAGTGTGGCTGTGTAGAGGGGGTCTCCCCGAACGCGTGCGTACCTCAGAAGTTCCGACACTAAGCACCGTCTCCTGTCCAGTGTCCAATTTGTATAGGCTATGCACTGAAAACGGCCCTTTTCTGACCCCTGACCTCACTGGACGGCCCGCCACTTTTTTCTACACCTTAGTGCCGCTTAGCGGAGAGTGTGGCTGTGTAGAGGGGGTCTCCCCGAACGCGTGCGTACCTCAGAAGTTCCGGCACTAAGCACCGTCTCCTGTCCAGTGTCCAATTTGTATAGGCTATGCACTGAAAACGGCCCTTTTCTGACCCTTGACCTCACTGGACGGCCCGCCACTTTTTTCTACACCTTAGTGCCGCTTAGCGGAGAGTGTGGCTGTGTAGAGGGGGTCTCCCCGAACGCGTGCGTACCTCAGAAGTTCCGGCACTAAGCACCGTCTCCTGTCCAGTGTCCAATTTGTATAGGCTATGCACTGAAAACGGCCCTTTTCTGACCCTTGACCTCACTGGACGGCCCGCCACTTTTTTCTACACCTTAGTGCCGCTTAGCGGAGAGTGTGGCTGTGTAGAGGGGGTTTCCCCGAACGCGTGCGTACCTCAGAAGTTCCGGCACTAAGCACCGTCTCCTGTCCAGTGTCCAATTTGTATAGGCTATGCACTCCTTTGAACAGCATCTATCAATTTAGATAAATAATTAATGTTTTAAATCCGTTTTTGTTACACAGAAACATAATATGTGATATAGAGCTTCGTTTAAATGCTTAATTTATAGTTTTAATGTGCAAATGAACCGTTTTTCAATGGTTTTCAATGGTTTCTTTTTACTCTAGAGGATACTCTTATTCTGAAGAGATCGTCCACCGGAAGTCTTATATTTGCTCCGTTATATTTGCTGACTGAACACTGCTACTGCAGTCAGGGTCCATTTCAATGTGAAAGGCTCATAACAAAAGACAGTGTAATGATGGGTCATCATCAGAGAAACATTTACATAGATGCAAGTTCCATGTCTTTTGTTTCATCAACATGTTGACTGTTTTTCTTTTACTAAAGCAAACCCATGATGACAGATTTCACTCACTTCTTTGTGATGAGGCAAAAGTGAATTTTGAGGTTTAGCTATTGATCAAGTTCTTCTGTGGAATTGTCCGTTTAGATAACAAAATGTTACTTCGCTGTGAAAACAAGTGTGTTTGGTGGACATTACAATGATATGCTCTCATGCCACCCTTTTTCGTTTTAGAAAATGTGCTGAATTCTGGGTTTTATCAGCACTGCACACAGAGTGGGAGTGTTTACTAATGAATGACATTATTTCAGTGATTTTGTTCTTCTTTTAAATAGCATGTGAATGAGTTATAATTCTTGAATTACCAACAACGTCTTTACTTTCATTTCAATACCCAGAGCAACATGTTGTGCAGATGTTAAAAATGTTCATACTGATTGACATACATAACTAAAATATTAGTTAACTTTATATGGGGAACTATTACTAGGGAGGTTACAAATGTATTAAAAATTAAAGGATGGGTGGCTTGGTAAAAATGTAGCATCCGGTTTATAAAGAAGAGCTTTGTGGATAGGTGAGGCCTTGAGTTGGAACAAACAGAAGGGTTGTGCAAGGAGCTCTGTGCCTTATTTTAATATTATGAATGGTGAGTTAGTAAGCACATTTGCACGTTTAAATATTGGTCTGAAATGTCCAGTAAAAATATTTATGTTAATCTGTGTGAAGATGCGTATGGTGGCGTTTTCCCCTACAAATGTCTAGATGACTCTCAAAAGCAGTTTGTATAAAAATATTTGGAGTAAAAACATTTCTGAAAAACAGGTATGTCATGTGGCTGGTCTCAGTGAGGAGCTGCTTTTTGAAAACTGTTAAAAGACCAATTGAGAACTGTAATGAGGACGAATCTATTGAACACCTGCTTGTAGACTGTCAGAGGTCACAATACGTTTGGGGGAAGATGGCACACATTGGTGTTAATGTAAATGTCACGTATAATGCTGCAATGTATGGGGCTTTTGAAGAAACCATGTCTGCCATGGATCAGATCTGCCATGTTGTGTGCACTGTGGTCAGCCAACTATGGACCACTCCATGTGCCATGGTCACATCAGGAGTCAATCTCTGTAGGTGGTCTTTAAACAAATATAAAACTGAACTAAAAAGACAAAGAACACTTGACTCCAGACCAAAAATGCTGACACCATGGCTGAAGCCAACTCTTTGTATTGAAAGTCTTTTTGCTATATTTTTGTATGCAATCGCTTATAACCATGTCATGTAAATGCCAATTCATTGTAAACCCTGAATAATTTCAAATAAAGTATATATAAAACGTAGATGAGGTGTTGAAATGATATTAAGCAGTAAAGGTCTGCTCCTTTTTGAGCTCAGCACCAAATCTCTTTACTGAAAATAGCCCATCTACAAGTCGCAATGTGACGCATTGTGAGCATTGTAGATCTGCTATTTTCATCACGTTTGTCTCAAGGCCAGTCCACACCAATGTTACTCCTTGCAACTCCTTGCAACCATTATCCCCAATAGCAGTTTCAAAGAGTTGCATTGGTGTGGACTGGCCTTAAAAATGTCTTGTTGCAAGGAGTTGCGACTAGTTGCATTGGTGCAGTCTGGTCTTTAGAATGGGGCAGTTGCTATAGAGTGTTTGTTCAGTAACAGCGGTCTCCCTGTCTCTCCAGGTCTTTAATAAACTGTACATTTTCAGGTTGGTTACAAAGTAAGCCCCATCAGCAGAGGGAACCCTACAATATAATTCCTCAGCTTGTGTCATACGTAGTTCCAATTTTGTCAAATTATTTTCACCAAATACACTTGTTTATTCACTTTTTACTAAAGAGCTGGAGAGACCCCAGTTGTCCACTGGCCTATAGCAATGATTATACAGGAACATAGAGTGGGCAGAGGATGGGCCGTGGGTAGCGTGGGAACTTTATTGTATTCACATGCCAGTAGACTAACCTTTTTCATGATCTAAACTGACCATTTTATTGACCAAAATAATTTGATCACTTTGGAAATAAACTGTTAACATCTTGAGGTTTGCTTTGTCAACTTGTCTCTATGTAAATATCTCTGATGATGGACCATCATCATCATCTAGGTGTCTTTTGTTATGAGCCTTTTACATTGAAATGGTCCCTGACTGCAGTTAACTGGAGGAGGTGGGGGAGGTTCTTCTCCACTCCAAGACAAAAGACACACACACAAACAAACAAACACACACACACACACACACACACACACACACACACACACACACACACACACACACACACACACACACACACACACACACACACACACGCACGCACGCACGCACGCACGCACGCACGCACACACACACACACACACACACACGGATGTCTTATTTGCATTTTAAATGTGCCGGCCAGCCCACTTGGCACAGCACAGATACTCTACACACACTTTAGGTGTGTCATTGTCTCCAAGTATCCCCCAATCTAGGCTTGGTTGTCGTTGATCTACATGTGATTCTCAAACTCTCTAATTTCAAGGACCCCACATTAGATTTGCATTAGACCACAATCCTCCATTTGACAAGATGTTTATCTCTGGAACCTAAATCTAAGGATATGTATATTATTAGGAATGATTCAGTCAAATTGTCGGTCCATAATACATTTACTGTCTATGTACTGTAGGTATGGAGATCACAGTGAAATTGTGATCAAATTCAATGACCCCTGGAGGTCCCCAAACCCTACATTGAGATCCACTGATCTACAATATGGCACTTTAAGAACTAACTAGAGACACCATGATTGATATACTGATATCTGTTTGGTGCATATCATGTGTTTGGTAGTTGAAGAAACGCAGCATTTATGAATGAAACAATGTCATTCATTAGTAAACACTCCCCCACTCTGTGTGCAGTGCAAAGGGCCTTGATCAGCCACATCCTGAAAAGACAGGAGATATGTAAAAAAATATATTAGGCAGCATCGTCTCAACAACCTAAGAGTCTCCAGATAAATATAAATCCCTGTCTGCAGATTTGACACTAATTTAAAAACCATAAAAGACTAGGGGTCCTTTAGTTTAGGGCGTTTCACGGGGATCCCAACTAATTTGGTGTAGAGGAAAACAGGGAGGGGGGACCCCAGTCAACATAGTGGTTCATATAGCATAAAAATTATGATTTTAACTTGTGTTATACTATACTTCTGGGTCACTGTATACAATTATTATTTCATAATGACAACTCAAAAACAAATAATAATAATAATAATAATAATAATAATAATAATAATACAATGTATGCAGACTGTAAAATGAATACTTACTCATGTACCCTGTAGTAATACAAGTATACAAGGTATAAAGGCTGTAAAATGACTGTATTGTTCACAGTAGTTATGGGGTAAGTACAACACATATTTGATATAATTTCTGTAATGATAAAGCACACAGAGGACATGTAGTGGTGAAACCTTTATTAAATCAAACAACCAGAAACATTATCAACATTTATTTCCCCAGGTATTAAGGTGTTTCTTTGAGTTCAGAAAAAAAGAGTAAATGTAAATAAGTAATCTGTAAAAACAATTCCGTAAAAGTAAACTAAGTCAACTGTCTCAGACATCTACCAAATATGTACTATGGTAATTTAACAATACAAACAACACACATGTCGGAAGTTACGAATGTAACTATGGTTCTATGAATTCCTGGATGACTGCCAGTAGGCAGTTACAGTAGTGAATAATGCCCCTCGCGCTCCGCGCAGGTCGAGTATTTATATAAACAAAGTCATGTGACGCGTAGGCTACCTGTGCGTCCGCCGTCCCGGCTACATAAGCACATGATAGCCTGCGCGCGGCCTCTAAGAATCTTCTCGCCCTGAAAGATTCCGAGTGACCAGTATTACTGGCAGTCATCCAGGAATTCATAGAACCATAGTTACATTCGTAACTTCCGTTCTATTTCATTCCCTCCTGACTGCCAGTAGGCAGTTACAGTAGTGGATGACTTATACCATAAATGTCACGAGGAATTGCACCCACCTCCTAGTCTGCCGTAGCAGCCAGCGGCAGGATAGCTGACGCCAGTGAGGATCCAGAGGCCACGTCAAGGCGATAGAACCTCGAGAATGTGCAAGGCGCTGTCCAAGATGCCGCCGCACAGACGTCCGTCAGTGACACCCCCTTCATCGCCGCCCAGGACGTGGCTACGCCCCTGGTAGAATGGCAGATGACATTTGAAGGGGCAGGTTTACCGGCTACTTCATAAGCCTTTTTAATTGTGTCAACTACCCAGTGGGATAGCCGCTGTTTAGACAGTGCACATCCCCTATTCTTTCCGCCGTAGCAGACAAATAGCTGCTCTGAGCGTCTAATACTCTGCGTTGCCTGAACATACAGTCGCAACGCACGGACTGGACACAGTAAGTGGGCCCTTTCCTCCACCTCGGATGTAAACGGGGGAGGATGGAATGCCGCCAACTCTATGGCCTGATTAGTATGATTGGGGGGCAATACTTTAGGTAGGAATGAGACATTCGGCCAAAGTGTAACCCCAGAGTCGTTCGCCTTCCAATGAAGGCATACTGGACTAATAGAAAGTGCGTGGAGCTCACTCACACGCTTGGCTGTCGTGACTGCTAACAGAAACGCAGTCTTAATGGATAAAGAGCTCAAGGACGACCCCGCCATAGGCTCAAAGGGCGCCCGGCTCAATGCCTGCAGGACCAGAGGTAGGTCCCAAGTTGCAGCACGCCCCACCCTAGGGGGGCGTAACCTCTTGGCACCACGCAGAAACTGTGTCACCCAGTAATGCGCACCCACTGACCTGCCATCAATATGGCTATGATTAAAGGATATAGCGGCCGTGTGTACCCTCAACGTGGAGGCCGCACGGCCCGCATCAAGTAGACACTGTAAATAATGTAATACATGTTGTACAGGGCAAGAGACTGGGTCTAGACCCCTGTCGCTGCACCATGATGAGAAAGCAGCCCAGCAATTAGAGTACACCAACCTTGTGGAAGGGGCTCTTGCATTCCGCAAAGTCTCACATATTGAGGGGTCAAGCACACTCAAGAGTGACTGATCCCTCTCAATGGCCATACCCAAAGCTGAAGGAGGCTCGGTGATGGATGCCATACCTTCCCGTCCAGCTGGGACAGGAGGTCCATCCTCACTGGAAGCTGCCAAGGATCCCCGTCCAATAGACTGAGGAGCGTTGAATACCATATTCTCGAGGGCCACTTGGGGGCCACCATGAGAACTCTGTGATCTGACAATCTCACCCTGTGAAGCACAGGCAACAACAGGGGGATCGGAGGAAACGCATACAGGAGCGCTCTCGGCCAGATGTTGGCGAGAGCGTCCATCCCAAGCGGGGCACTGGACTCTGCCAGGCTGAACCACAGAGGACAATGAGTTGTGCCCTTTGAGGCAAACAGATCTACACGGGCTACCCCGTACCGATCCCAAATCAACCGTACCACCTGGGGGTGCAATCTCCACTCCCCAGAGGGCAGTCTCTGACGAGACAGATAATCTGCCACAGAGTTTACTCTGCCTGGCAGGTGCATTGCCCTCATCGAGGAAAATAGAGGATAAGCCCATGTCCACAGTCGCTGGGCTTCCCTCAGGGACTCCAGAGACCTGGTCCCTCCTAGATGGTTGACATGAAACACCACTGAGGTGCTGTCTGTCCGAATGAGCACATGCTTCCCCCTGAGAAAGGGTAAGAAGTGCTTCAGCGCCAAGGAAACAGTCCGGAGTTCTAGCACATTGATATGGCGTCCTCTCCACCGAGAGCACCATACCCCCTGGACTGACCTCTTCTGCCATACCGCGCCCCAACCTTGAAGCGAGGCATCTGTTGTCACTACCTCTCGTCTCGCCGGGACTGAGCCGAGAGGAACCCCATGCAGCAGGAATGCATTGTCCCGCCACCGGCGGAGATAACCAAGGCACCTGCGAGTGACTTTGACCTTGACCCCCCTGTGTAGGCAGGGGTCCATGCGAAGGCCATTGAACCACCTCTGTAGTGGGCGTAGATGTAACAGCCCCAGAGGAGTGATCGCTGAGACTGAGGTCAGCATGCCAAGCAGTCTGAGCCATGTTAGGACAGTCAACATTGCCCCCAGGCGGAAAGACCGCAGGAGGTTGTGTATCTTCTCTACCCTCTGTGTAGTCGGTCGTGCCTGCATCGATACCGATGCTAGGGACATGCCGATGAAGGTGGTCTGTTGTGTCGGAACCAACGAGCTCTTCTCGAGGTTCACCGACATGCCCAGTGCCTCGATGTGAGCGAGGACCCTGGATGTCACCTGTTCCGCCTCCCTGAAAGAGGGGGCGCAGATGAGCCAATCGTCGAGGTAGGGAAGTATCTTCACTCCTGACAGGCATAGCGATGTTAAGGCTGCCCTCATACACCTTGTGAAGATGCGGGGAGCTAGAGACAGGCCGAACGGCAGAACGGCAAACTGGTAGACTTGGCCTTGAAAGGCAAAGCGGAGGTATTTTCTGTGCTCTGGGTGTATAGGCACATGAAAATACGCGTCCCTGAGATCTATTGAGGTGAACCACTCCCCCTGTGTGATCGTCTGCAGGACGTCGACTGTGCGAAGCATCCGAAACGGAAGGACCTTGAGGTACACGTTCACCCTTCTTAGGTCTAGTATAGGCCTGAGAGACCCGTCTTTCTTTGGGATGAGAAAGTAAGTTGAGTAGAACCCCTCGTTCTGTGAACGTGGGTGAACTACTGTTATGGCTCGTTTGTCCAAGAGCTTGGCCACCTCTTGGGCCAAACACTGGGCCTTCACGGGGTCTGTGACCGAGGTCACCCTGACCCCTGAAGGTGGTGGGGGTCGGCGGCGGAACTGCAACCTGTAACCTTGAGACATTGTTGTCAAGACCCATGCATCCTCGGCATGGTCTGCCCAATAATTCAGGTGCTGCTGTGAAAATCTTCCAGCCGCCGGCCCCCGACCCTCAGGCTGTGCCTGGAGGGTTATTTGGGGGCTTGGGGGGGCGCTGGTTATGCCATTGCCCACGCTGGGGCTGGCGAGGTGGGCGCCGCCCACCTCTGGACTGATGTTGCCATCTGCCTGCAGCCGCCTGGTCCCGTTGCCAGGGCTGCGGCTGAGGACTCAGGTAGCCCGAGCGTCGCGGGTCCCGCGCGCCACGTGGCTTAGAGGTTCGAACGGGGGGGGCCATCATGCCTCTACCCCGTTGACCCCAGGCTTCTGAAGCCTGTCGTGACTGCCGCCTACGTTCTAGTGCTTTGTCTGCCTCTGGCCCAAACAACTGGCCCGGCACAACAGGGAGCTTCCGTAGCGCATTTCTGCATTCGTCAGACATAGGCGCCTGAGCAAGCCACACCTGACGTCGTGTCACGACCAGGGTGGACATCAAACGGCCAAGTTCACTTGACATTAAGCCGAAGGTCTCAAGAGCCACATCGTTAATGTCGCCCAACTCACTCCCTGGTTGCCCGCTCTCTAAGATCTTGGACTGGGCGAGGAGGAGCACAGAGAGAGAGTTTCCCATACGGGCCATGCAGGCAGCGGAATCATATGCCTTCGACAGAAGGCCATCAGTGACCCGGCACTGCGAGCTGGGACAGCGGGCTGTGTTCTTCAGAGCCTCATCCGGAGGGAGAACCAGCGCCGCAATGCACTGGTCCACAGGAGGTATGTGAACCAGTCCATGTTTTTCTGCCTCACTCATGGAGGCCAGGGCTCTTGCATCCTTGCCTCGGTGGGCAGGTGCGCCTGGATCAGCCCAACACTGCTTCAGCTGACTTAAGTAGTGAGGCGAGGGTGGGACAGCAAAGGGTGGAGCCGCAGCAACCCGTCGGAAGAACGGGTTACTCACAACCTGAGCGGCCGGTGGCTCATCCAAACCGACCTTAGCCAGGGCAGCACGCAGCGTTGCCCGCAACGCGCAGGGCCCATCTCCTAGCTCAGTGCTTCCCGAGCTCCTGCGGGAAGTCTCTGAGCCATCCTCAGCCTGCACACTCCCAGGCTGGGGAGTACCCTGAGACCCCCGTTCGGGGGAAGGGTCGTACCTGGGGCTATAACCCCCGTCATGGAACTCAGAGTCTGAAGCTCTAGTTGACAGGACGTCAGCATTGTCTTCCTCCGATTCCCAGGCCGCCTGGCGTGGGGGAGGTGCTAGAGGCAGGCGAGGCGGTGGCTGCACCATTGCTTTAAGGCGCTCTATTTCAGCTCGCAAATCGTCCATTTCCTGGCGATATGGAGCCTTGTCAGCCCCCGCCGACCTCTTCGGGGCAGGGTGACCGCGCTCGCCATGAGACCCGTGTTTGCGCTTCGCCTTCCCACCGGAAGGGACCCCAGAGGGTGGAAGGTCTCCCCTGTAAAGGAGGTTCTCCACCCCCAGCAGCCTGGCCTCTCTCACAGAGAGTGGCAGGATGCTACAATTCATGCATGCCTGGTCAGTCAGAGCTTCCTTGAGATGACCGATACCCAAGCATGATGGACACAATTCATGGCCGTCCTCGACCTGAAGGTGAACCTTACAGGACGAACACTCCATATCGAGTCAGTTGTGTAGCCAGGCAATACCAACGAGAGCTGTACAATTACCGAACGCGTTAGTAACCTCCAGCAACAATCACAAAGTGTAGCTAATCAGTCAGGCTAAAGTAGCTTGCTGTTAGCTCATCAGGCTAGGAAATCTGAACACTAACCAGAACGTCCAGCAGATTTGATATTCACCTTCAACAGTTTAGAACAGCTTAAATGTCAATCAGGTGTTTAACCAGGCAATCGTAGCGAGAACTGTGCAGCCACAGTACGCGTCAGGAACTTCCAGTAACTTTTAATTAATTGATTATTATTATTATTTTCAATCAATTAAATTTTTCAAATTAATTTAACTTTTTAATTAATTTAACCTTTAATTAATCAAACAAGCTATTATAGCCAGGTAAATCAGGCGAGTGCTGTGGGCAGCCCACAGCACGCGACCGACACCCAGTGTGGAGGATCACTCTCACAACACTCTGTGTAAGACAGTGTGTGTGTAGCTGGTGAACGAGCCACGCTCGAAAATCCTCCCGACAGAAAAAGAAAAGAGAGGAGGAGATAGTTTGACAACCACAGCCTTAAGAGGGCAATAAATTGCGCTCTCGACAACTGTCACAGGCAGGATGTCAACTCACCAAACAACACGTAGTGTCTTTCTCTCTTTGGACCTGCAAAACAAAGAACCGATGCACGGATTCTCCAGAGCAATACTTACCCGCGATGCACGCCAGGTAGCGAGAAGTTCAAAGAGGCCGCGCGCAGGCTATCATGTGCTTATGTAGCCGGGACGGCGGACGCACAGGTAGCCTACGCGTCACATGACTTTGTTTATATAAATACTCGACCTGCGCGGAGCGCGAGGGGCATTATTCACTACTGTAACTGCCTACTGGCAGTCAGGAGGGAATGAAATAGAACAACACACAGTGAACAGCTACACAAAACCAGCAGCTTGTCAGCACTTTACTGCACCATTATGCATGCATATCAATGAAAATAATAATGAACAAGACTTGTTTTATTCCCGACAAATGTGGACAGACAGTGGTGCTCATGTTGTTCTACCAATAACCTATAGGCTGGAGGGAATAATAAAAGATTATAAAAAAAACAAGCAATTGAAATTACATTGTGTTGAATTGAAAATAAGATCCATACACAAGATAAAACAAAAATCTATATACAGAAACAAATAATGTTTATTTTATTCAGTCATGTTGATATATATATATATATATATATATATATATATATATATATATATATATATATATATATATATATATATATATATATATATATATTTTTTTTTTTTATTGTCTGATTATGAGATTCCTCTGCTTTAGTATCCTTGTCATTGACATCCTGGATTAGACTGAATGATGTGTGTCTGTGTGTGACTAACTTCAATTAAAGGCTGTATGAGTCCTCATGTGTTTGTTTAGATTACCTTTGCTAGCAAAGGTTTTACCACAAACTGTACAAGAAAATGGCTTTTCACCTGTATGAGTCCTCATGTGTGTTTTTAGATCGCTTGTGCTAACAAAGCCTTTACCACAAACTGTACAGGTATAGGGCTTTTCACCTGTATGAGTCCTCATATGCATTTTGAGATTACCCTTTTGAACACAACCTTTACCACAAATTGTACAGGTAAAGGACTTTTCACCTGTATGAGTAATCATATGCATTTTTAGAGTACTTTTCTGAGTAAATTCTTTACCACAAACTGTACAAGAAATTTGCTTTTCGCCTGTATGAGTCCTCATGTGTATTTTAAGGTGACTTGTGCCAACACAGCCTTTACCACAAACTGTACAGGTATAGGGCTTTTCACCTGTATGAGTCCTCATATGCATTTTGAGATTACCCTTTTGAACACAACCTTTACCACAAATTGTACAGGTAAAGGACTTTTCACCTGTATGAGTAATCATATGCGTTTTTAGAGTACTTTTCTGAGTAAATTCTTTACCACAAACTGTACAAGAAAATGGCTTTTCGCCTGTATGAGTCCTCATGTGTATTTTAAGGTGACTTGTGTGAACACAGCCTTTACCACAAACTGTACAAGATAAGGGCTTTTCGCCTGTCTGTGATTTCAGGTCTTGGTACAGCTTTCGCTGTCCTCCCACATTTTGTCTCTTGTGTGATTTCAGTGTGTTTACAGCTGACTGATCTCCCCTAGTCTCCTCCCAGTCATCACTGTCTTCAGTGTCTGATTCAGAACAGTGTGAAGAGAGGAGCTGGTCATCACTAGTTGGTTGTGATGTTCCACAGTCCTCTACATCAGCTTGTGTTTTCATGTGTTCAGTTGAGGTGCTGGCTAGAGGCTCTGTCTCTCTGTTTTCACCATCATCTTCACTTTTCACTGCTAGTAATGTCAACGTTGACCCACCAGCCTCTTCTGGTCTTTGAAGTAGCTCCTCTGGTTCCTCTTTAATCTGTGGAGGTTGTGGTTCCTCCTGGAGCACACTGGGGCTCCTCTCCTCTTCAGGGGAAACCTCCTCTTTACACACAGGGACATGCAGGAAGTCTATGAAAAAGATACAATGAGACTCTATAAAATGTTTGAATCTTGTACATCCACTGCAGTACCTCAATGCAGAGTTGTGGCTGGAATAAGTATCAACAGATTACTCTTTGCCCACAACTGAACCATCGTTTGATTCATGGTACATTTAGATTGATGCAGCGGTCCATGCATCAATGTAGTCACATTGTTAATGCTAAAATCGATAACCGATTCATATCGGTTCAACTTTACACCCTCAGTACCGGCCCACTTTCACCAATAAAATAAATAAAGTGAGTGTGCTTGAAACTTACTGAGATCCAGGTGGTCTTCAGGTTCCTGTTTAAGGTGGTCTTCAGGTTCATGTTTAATAGAAACAGTCCTGGCTGGAGAACTGATCTCCACCTGCAGACTGGACTCCACACACTGGTCTGGAATGAAGGAATGCAATACACACTTTTATAAACAGCTGCTATAATAGAACAGTGAGAATCATGTAGATCTCATGATTCACATGGAAAAGGTGTGGCTCCAATGATGATCTCTGACTTCATGTGACCACATGGATTAAGCTTCTCCATTGTGGAGATAGATGTACATATGTAATACCTGTAGCGTGTAGTTTGATGTTGTGTGTAACAGACATACCTGCAGTGTGTAGTTTGATGTGTGTGTAATAGACATAGCTGCAGTGTGTAGTTTGATGTTGTGTGTGTAACAGACATACCTGCAGTGTGTAGATCGATGTCCATATCAAAATCAATGTCCAGCAGTTTGTTTTGTTTCTCCAGCAGAGTTTCTAGTGTCTCTATCTCTCTCTGGAAGAGGTTGAACATGAACTCTGCAGCCGCACTGAGGCGCTCCAACACAAACACTCTGACAAGCTTCACACAACAAACATCAGCACCATGCTGCTGTTTGTCCAAAACACACAATATCTCCTGTCCCACCGACGACATGTGTTCATTTATCTTCAGCTGTACAGACTCCATTTGACACGTTTTTACCTCCTTTATGGCCTTTAGCCCCCTGGTGTGTAAGTGAAGATAGAGCTGTGGAAAGACAGTCTGTCCTCCCTCACTGTGAGTCCTGAGAGTTTAACTGTGGCGTGTCCTGGAGTCTGAGCAGGAGGACAGAGTGGAGATTTGGAGTGAAAACACCACCATTTATCTTGAAGAGGAGAAACACCTCCTCCCACATCCAGTTCACTGCAGTCAGGGTCCATTTCAATGTGAAAGGCTCATAACAAAAGACAGTGTAATGATGGGTCATCATCAGAGAAACATTTACATAGATGCAAGTTCCATGTCTTTTGTTTCATCAACATGTTGACTGTTTTTCTTTTACTAAAGAAAGCAAACCCATGATGACAGATTTCACTCACTTCTTTGTGATGAGGCAAAAGTGAATTTTGAGGTTTAGCTATTGATCAAGTTCTTCTGTGGAATTGTCCGTTTAGATAACAAAATGTTACTTCGCTGTGAAAACAAGTGTGTTTGGTGGACATTACAATGATATGCTCTCATGCCACCCTTTTTTGTT
>NC_137619.1:7237302-7239802 GCF_963280865.1 Gymnoscopelus braueri | reverse complement strand
CAGTCACACACACACACACACGCGCGCGCGCACACGCACACGCGCACGCACTCATGCTTTCAATGGACTGTTAAGATACTTTTATTGTGTTCTGCTGGCTTTTGTTTTAGTTTCTCCCTGACACACACACACACACACACACACACACAGTGATCCATGAAAAGAACTATTCTGTCCCTATCGGTTTACAACTCGAACGGCGCTGTGTCGACTAGTAGAGCATCGGCCGGTCAGCGCGGGCACTCGCGCCTGGAGGCCCGAGGGCGCGCCTCCTCGGCCTCAAGCTCTACTGAGTCGGCGCGCCTCCGTCATGGACAAGCGTGTGCGTGTGAACGTGTGTTCAGCGTTCCCCTAGCGTAGCTTCCTGGTTGCTATGTGGGGGGGAACAACAAAAGACAGGTCCGCGTCGCATCAAAGCCCCGCCTCTTGGCGCCGCGTTCTCCTTCTCCTCCTCGGAGGAGGAGAAGGAGAAGGAGGAGCTCCTCCTCGCGAGCCTCGCGTAATAAACCCCCGCCTCGCAGCGCCGCGTCCTCCTTCTCATCCTCCTCCTCGCGAGCCTCGCTAATAAACCCTGTCTCGAAAAGCCCCGCATCGCCCCGAAGCCCCGTGCCTAAAAACGAGCGCTCTGTCTTCAATCACCCTGGATCTCCATTCACCCTGTGACATATATATATATATATACACACACACATTTGATTCATGGGAGACCTTAGAGGTGTTTTATGTCTAAAACATTTGTGTTAAATTAAGGGGAAAAAAGAAACAAAGAAAGGGTCAAAGTAAACTAGAAAAGGAAAGGAAGAGGGGAAAGGGGAAGCCTGCTGTCTTGCCTGGTGCTTCTCCCACTTAGGCCTCCTCGTTAAAGGAGAATTCCAGTCATATTAGATGTTTGCTTTGATGTGTCGCTAATCACTCACCAACATACAAAGGGCCGTTGAATTTTTCCAGAGAAGCCCCTGTTGTCCATTGTGGAGACCCCTTCCACTGGCATAATGGAGTAATGCGGATAAACAAAAATCAAACAAAAATCCTGCTAATCCTCATTATGCAGTGTACTGACACTCAAACATGCACTGAATGTCCCTTATGAGCTGCCGTTCATGCAGAACGACATGGAGCTGGTTGCTTGTTTCTCTCACAGAATCTGGCAACACCGAGGACTAGCTTCACGTCGCTCTGCATGAACGGCAGCTCATAAGGGACATTCAGTGCATGTTTGAGTGTCAGTACACTGCATAATGAGGATTAGTGGAAAAAGACAAACTTTGGAGCTGCTAAAATATTTTTGTTTATCCGCATTACTCCATTATGCCAGTGGAAGGGGGCTGCACAATGGACAACAGGGGCTTCTCTGGAAAAATTCAACGGCCCTTTGTATGTTGGTGAGTGATTAGCGACACATCAAAGCAAACATCTAAAATGACTGGAATTCTCCTTTAAGTGGCACCTGTAAGCTCCTCCCACTTAGGCCTCCTCGTTAAGTGGCACCTGTAAGCTCCTCCCATTTAGGCCTCCTCGTCAAGTGGCACAGTTAAGATCTGGTAAAAGTCAAGGAAGGGGGTCCAAATCTCCTTGAATTCTTTGAACAGACCCTTTATGTATTTGATTTTCTCTAGTTATACGTTGCGAAGTCCGCTTCAGCCGAATCAGCGCCGTTGGAGTTAATGTCCCGACAGGGACAGAATAGTAACTCATATCCCCTCTAAAGTCAACATGTGCCGTTTCTGTCCCTCCCTCCAGTCAAACGTTTAACTTCTAGTGACGTGTTACTTCCATGAAAGGAATAATTCAATTACATTGAAGTGGCCTTGCTTGATTTCCAGACAAGATATTATTTTCATACAACAGAAGAATGATTGCAGCCTTATAGGTTGTGTGAACTAAAAAGATATATAATGAAAAATCCCTATTATTTGATGAAATTTGCAAATAAACCTAGCAGTTATTTGGCAATTATCATTTTGTTTTGTTTGTATTTAGTTATATGTTATAAATGTTATATTTATTTCCATTCAACAGCACTGTCATAGTGAGTGGCCAATTTAATTTGTTCAACGTTGCTTAGAGTTCTCTTAATGCAAATACAACATGTTTTCATTTTATGTTTTATTTAGAAGGACCTTACCTTTACCTTAAGGTCCATTTGGTTCCATGTATACACTCTCACAGTTACTGGGGTCCTTGAAATAAAGATAAATACATAAAATAACCTTTGAAAAGATGTGTGAATGCAGGTTATTTTCAGACACTCCCTAGAAGGTAAACACTGTGAATGAATGGATGCAGGCTATTGTCAGACACTCCCTAGAGAAGTTATAAATACCCTTGTTCTCCCCCCTCCCCCCCTCCCCCCTCACACACCTGACAGACAGTGTTTGATCCTCCATTGTGTTTGCTCAGTAAAACAGGTAAATAAACAACTTCTAATGTAAGCTTTGTAATGTATGTTTCTAATGTAAGTACAGTAGTATTATACTATATATGTGTGTGTGTGTGTGTG
>NC_137619.1:7224802-7232302 GCF_963280865.1 Gymnoscopelus braueri | reverse complement strand
TGAGGGTCCATGTCTCAGCCCCATACAGCAGTACTGACTCCACTGTGAGGGTCCATGTCTCAGCTCCATACAGCAGTACTGACTCCACTGTGAGGGTCCATGTCTCAGCCTCATACAGCAGTACTGACTCCACTGTGAGGGTCCATGTCTCAGCTCCATACAGCAGTACTGACTCCACTCTGAGGGTTCATGTCTCACCTCCATACATCAGTACTGACTCCACTGTGAGGGTCCATGTCTCAGCCTCATGCACATTAATCCAATGCAAGGCAATCCAGGCAAGTGCCCTCCGGACCTTCAGATCATGTTCCCTTGAAGCAGTCCAGATCCCGAGATTACATTACATTACATTACAGTCATATAGCAGACACATTTATCCAAAGCGACTTACAATAAGTGCATTTAACATAGGTAGGCAAGACAACTACCAATCACCAGAAGTCTTAAGTGCATTCTCTTCTAAAACAAGCAACTAAGAATTGCTTTCTTACCTACCTACTTTCTTAAACAGATGAGACAAATAGGAAGATCAAATGAGCAAGAGTTAAAACAAATTAGTGTATCAAAATAAACAAGATCCAATAAAACAAGAGCTCGTACAAATAATTGACAACAAGTAGGCAAGGCTAAGAGGAGAAGGGTCTGGGTAGTGTTTCCTGAAGAGGTGGGTTTTCAGCCTGCGGTGAAAGATGGGCAGTGACTCTGCTGTCCTGACATCAGTGGGAAGTTCATTCCACCACTGTGGGGACAGAACAGAATAAAAAGCTGTGACCGTGTAGATCGGCCAGAAGGACCTCTGAGCAACGAGGAAACCAGAGATATTTGAAGTCCTCCACTGCCTCGAGCACCGTCCGTCGGCATTGGCAATGGTTTTGTCCTCTGTGTTAACTGTCAACATCTGAATTAATTTATGAATGAATGAATGAATGAATGAGATGCTTTGGTTGTGCTCCGCCCCTCAACGGGGCGAGAAGGTCAAACCGTGTGTGTGTGTCATTGTTTAATATGTGTTTGTGTGCATGCATCTCATTTTGAGTCATTATATATTCATGTTCAGTTCAGTCGTACATAATGAATAAATAATGAAAAATACACGTAGAGGTTATTTTAATACATTCATAATTCATAAAGTAGAGTTTATTTTAATAAATTAATAATTCATAAAGTAGAGTGGTGTGAAGTGGTGTTTCAGGTTAAAGGCTCTCATGTTCCAACATACAAACCTGATGAATTTTGCAACACTTTGCAGCGCTTTACAACGTTTTGTAGTCGACACACACAGACGCATGTGTTTGAAAGACAAAAGGAGATTTTCAGTTTTTTGCATTTTAGTGTTTTCCACAAAAACTAAAAAAAACGCGTCTACTGTATAATGAGCACTTGGAATGGAAACACTTTGTTACAAACAGATACATAATAATAATACTAATATAATATGTTATTAATATTAATGTAATAATAGTTCTGTTGTTACGATCCCTGACATAAAACCTTATAAAAACATAGTGTTAAACATCCAGACTCCCTGTATCCACAAGTCTGAGGTTTCCTTTTTGTATTTCTTAATTTTGTTTACACAATTTACATTTAAATTAACATGGTGTGCCTCACTAATCATTAGACTTTAATATAATAATATAATAATGCCTCACTAATCATTAGACTTTAATATAATAATATAATAATGCCTCACTAATCATTGTACTTTATTATAATAATATAATAATGCCTCACTAATCATTGTACTTTATTATAATAATATAATAATGCCTCACTAATCACTAGACTTTAATATAATAATATAATAATGCCTCACTAATCATTGTACTTTATTATAATAATATAATAATGCCTCACATCATTAGACTTTAATATAATAATATAATAATGCCTCACTAATCATTGTACTTTATTATAATAATATAATAATGCCTCACTAATCATTAGACTTTAATATAATAATATAATAATGCCTCACTAATCATTGTACTTTATTATAATAATATGATAATGCCTCACTAATCATTAGACTTTATATAATATATGATAATGCCTCACTAATCATTAGACTTTATGTAATAATATAATAATGCCTCACTAATCATTAGACTTCATATAATAATATAATAATGCCTCACTAATCATTAGACTTCATATAATAATATAATAATGCCTCGCTAATTATCACTTTCAGCCCAAACCTCCCAGGATCGAATCCCGACTTGAGGCACGAGAGGCACCGTCCAACGAGCTTAGGCGAAGGAATGGATGGTTGTGACATCATCCCAAAAAACGTCACTTCCGTCCACTCCTATGTTATGAGTTGTAGAAAAACACATCTAGTCGGATTTCTTCCTTTCTTTGTGAAAACGAGCCTTATTCAACGGCCGATAGCAACAAAATGGCCGATCGCGGTTACAATATTATTGTTCCGGTGGATAGACGAGACCCCTCCCCCAACCCCCAGACAGCCTTTGTTTACATCAGCGTGCACATTTTGGTTATTGGTTATGTATAACATAATGGTTATTAGTTTATACACATGTATAACATAATGGTTATTAGTTTATACTGTGCACAAGAATGCTACACGCACACAACAGTCCTTATAGTGGTGCTGGCCAACGGCAGAATGAACTAAATAGTGTTCTGAAGAGACGAAAAGGTCGACGCAAACACTGGTGATATTTTATTATAGGACGCAGAGTAAACAAACCAAGGTTTTGGCAGGTAACTGCCTTCAGGGCATTAGTTTAAACACATTTATAACAGAGGTTATTAGCAGTAGTCATTATCAGTGTTAAAGTGGCTTCCAGAGCAGAGAATGAATTCACTGGTTGAAGTGAAATGCCACGAACCAATTATACTGTCAGCTTACTGCTTATGGTAGTCCATCCTACCCCATGATCACGCACGCACGCACGCACGCACGCACGCACGCACGCACGCACGCACGCACGCACGCACGCACGCACGCACGCACGCACGCACACACACACACACACACACACACACACACACACACACACACACACACACACACACACACACTGCCATTACATTAGTGCACAGAGATACAACGCAGTAGACTGGTGACACAGCTATTGGTCAGCTGTGCACACATAATGCAATGGGTGGCAAAGGCAATCTTGCGCGTGCGTGCGTGCGTGCGTGCGTGCGTGCGTGCGTGCGTGCGTGCGTGCGTGCGTGCGTGCGTGCGTGCGTGCGTGCGTGCGTGCGTGCGTGCGTGCGTGCGTGCGTGCGTGCGTGCGTGCGTGCGTGCGTGCGTGCGTGCGTGGTGTGTGTGTGTGTGTGTGTGTGGGAACTGTTTATGAGCGGGTGTTTGTGTGTGTTCTCTGTGGCGCCATAAGTGCGTGCGTGTGTATTGGAAGTGTTGCAGGTACCAAGTATAAAGTCACTTTCCATCCCTGATCTACTGTCTGTGCACAGCGTATAACCAACACTGCACATGCTTTGGGTTCTCATATCCCCCGATGGGTATATGGTCTATTTGAGTACATTTAGATGGGTATATGGTCTATTTGAGTAGATTTAGATGGGTATATGGTCTATTTGAGTACATTTAGATGGGTATATGGTCTATTTGAGTACATTTAGATGGGTATATGGTCTATTTGAGTACATTTAGATGGGTATATGGTCTATTTGAGTACATTTAAATGGGTATATGGTCTATTTGAGTACATTTAGGACTATGTGACATAATTGTCATAGAGAGATTATTTTGATCTGGATTTTCAATTCAAACAGTGGAGTTCTGCAAATACTTTTCACTGAGCACATCACCGGCTATGCACTTTAACCCCCCATCTACCCTGCTACATATATTTTTGAACTAATTCTGGAATAAATGGTCTCATGCTCGAATGACTCTCTCTCTCTCTCTCTCTCTCTCTCTCTCTCTCTCTCTCTCTCTCTCTCTCTCTCTCTCTCTCTCTCTCTCTGTTTTGCTTCAATATGATGAAATATGAATGATTGTCATTTCTTCTCTTCTCCACCTGTTACCTTAACGATGTCTCTGTAATGAATAATGAATAGAAGACACACACACACACACACACACACACACACACACACACACACACACACACACACACACACACACACACACACACACACACACACACACACACACACACACACACACACACTCTGTGATGAAATATACATGTGTCCTTTCTTCTTCTTCTATGGTTGTGACCATTAAGTGACACTCTGGGTTCTTATAAAAATATAAAAGTGCTGACAGTGTTGTAACTGTTCTCTATCTTTATATCCGTCCATCCATCCATCCATCTATCCATCCGTCCATCCATTTATCTATCCATCCGTCCATCCATTTATCTATCCATTCATCCCACTCTCTCCACCATAGTGTCATAACTCTCTCACCACAACAAATCAAGCAGAAGGGAGAACGAGCACCTTTAAAACAGCTCTTAAAAAACTGTCTTCAAAATGAATAAATAGAAGTGTATATATAGTTTTTTTCTAGTGAATTTGTATTTTAGTCATTAGTTATGATGGCAGCAGGTCTGGGTCCAGTGGCTAGAACGATCATGAGCTTTGAACTTGGAGGCTCCCCTCGATGCACCTCCTACTGGCTCCACTGTGACACTGCATTGTGTCTACGTAGGTGGTGCACCTCCTACTAGTCCATGAGCCAGACAAGATTTCATTATCGAAAGAGTGGGCAAAACCATACCTATATTAAATTGTTTATAGGGTCAATATAAGTAAATAAATATATGATAACCTTTCCACAGGAGCAGCTTTTTCATACTTATCACACATTTTGTTATTTTCCCCATACGTACATGACAGGTGAAAAAATGACAACATTTTAAAAATAGTTATCATAATGAAACTTCCCCAGTTGATTACTTACATGAAGACAATGATTTATCGTATTACAAGTTTTCTGAAATTGTATATTTAAATGTGAAAATTAGGCATTAGGAAAATATGCCCGAATTTGCATAACTTTGGAACATTGGACAAAGCCAGAGTCCACATTCTTATTTCATTTTGCTAAGATGTTGGAGTCAAAGGTTTTAACGAGGGAATATTCAATATCTGGCTCAATTTTGGGGCTCTGGCTCTTGGACTAAATGCCTAATTTGCATATTTAAATATACAATTTCAGAAAACGTGTAATACGATAAATCATTGTCTTCATGTAAATAATCAAGTGTCATTTTTCACCTGTCATGTACGTATGGGGAAAATAACAAAATGTGTGATAAATATGAAAAAGTTGCTCCTGTGGAAAGGTTATCATATATTTACTTATATTGACCCTATAAACAATTTAATATAGGTATGGTTTTGATAATCATTGCTCAATTTTGGGGCTCTGGCTCATGGACTATACTGGCTCCTACTATATATATATATATATATATATATATATATATATATATATATATATATATATATATATATGTATATGTATATGTATATGTATATATATATATATATATATATATATATATATATAAATAAAAGTGCCTTAAAGGACAGTTCTGGTATCCTCAGTAACTTTTCCAGACCTGTGAAGAAAGCTCTGTAATGTTTAAAGGAATTGGAGTCGTGCTCGCACCCTCAATGTAAAGATGACTCTTTATTAACCCTTCATCATCATCATCCTTACCTTGTTGTCCCTTCATCCCAACCACGCGCGCGCGCGCGCGCGCGTGTGTGTGTGTGATGTATTATTAATGTATTGTGTATTTTGTACCATAATGGGACAAAGTGACAGAGTGTTGTCACCCCTCTACCCCCCCCCCCCCCACGGTGCTATATCTAGGTCTCTGTCACTTAACACACACACGCGCGCACACACACACACACACACACACACACACACACACACACACACACACACACACACACACACACACACACACACACACACACACACACACACACACACAGTGACAGTAGTTTTTTTTTGCAGGATCAGCACATTGAAACTCTTCCATTAGCTTTTACTGCTGGGGGTGAACTTTACTTTCTGTGTGTGTGTGTGTGTGTGTGTGTGTGTGTGTGTGTGTGTGTGTGTGTGTGTGTGTGTGTGTGTGTGTGTGTGTGTGTGTGTGTGTGTGTGTGTGTGTGTGTGTGTGTGTGTGTGTGTGTGTGTGTGTGTGTGTGTATTCTCTGTTTAGAGCTAAATAGCTTTTGGGTTGATGTTTTTTCCAGTGTGTCTGATACAGTAGCTTTCTGTTTGTTTTCTCATCATTGTCTAACCCCATCCCTCAAAAAATGCAGTTCGCTGGGCTCATTTAAAACAGCCTTAAAAACTCCCCCCCCCCCCGTTCTTGTACATATAGCCTTTTTCCCCCTTTTTATTTTTTTGTTGTACATAGTGTTATCTTTTTCATTTTTTTTTTTATATTCGAATTGTGGTGCCACTATATATGTCTATGAATTGAATACCAAGGCCCTCATTGGAAACAAGACCGCAAGGACTTTCATGAACGGACCTGTTAGACAAAGTATTTAAAATGTAACTGTGCTGTTTTAATTTTTTTGCCTAATAAAATATTCAATCAATCAATCAGTCTCTGCCGGACTGAAAGGCAAGGCGAGAGAGTATGTTTTGCACCCTGTCCGTCCGTGTGTCCATCTGTGTGTCCATCTGCCTGTGAGCAGATTTTATCCAAACATCAAGCAAATCGGTACACAGTATCTCTATAGTCATGTGATCAACACGGATCTGTCCGATTTTCCATATTCCATCCTGATTGGCTAAGGCTGGCTTTCAAAGTTTGCAGGATTGGTCAGTTTTGAACAAAATGCCTCAAATCATGAACGCACCATGCGATTTCCGTGAAATTTGCACGCACATTCCCACTAGGCCAAGGAAGAAATGCCACCCTTTTCACATTGGCCTGTTATAGCGCCACCAGCAGGTACAATTTCACAAGACAAATTTTTGGAACAAAATGCCTCAAATCATGAATGCAGTGTCCAATTGCTGTGAAAAGCAGAGGAAGAAATAGCACCCTTTTCACATTGGCCTATTATAGCGCCACAATAACGTACCAGACATGGCGGAGACCTGTGCTCCGAGGAGCACTTTATCTAGTTTTTATTGCTGCTACAATGTATGAGGAACGAGAACAAAATATTTACTCTCATATACACAAGATATAATAATAAAGAAACCTTGAACATTATCAGTCTTTGGCCTACAAATATATAAACTTGGGTCAGTGCAATGAATGGAGGAGTCTGACTTTACCTTCCCAGAGTAAAACGTCTTTGGTACTAAACCCAATATACTTCTAACAACACAATATCCAAACACTTATGACAGCACTCACGGGCTTGAGAGTGAACAGAACCTCTCCGTGGAATAAATATTAAATAAACACCACAAACAGCATGGAATACGTTTACACACACTGGAGCGATTTAGAAGCACTTTATAAGAAAACTAACACCTAAGTTGATTTAACGTTAGTACATGTGTTT
>NC_137619.1:7164802-7214802 GCF_963280865.1 Gymnoscopelus braueri | reverse complement strand
ATTTATTATACTGAATGACTTTTCTCTTTCACTGCTGTAGAGTGTGACTGACTCTGCTGCCCCCCGCTGTCCTGACTGACTTCCTGAACGACATGGACTTGTGCGTCACCAATGTAAGTCCCTCATCAAAGACACTCCTCACATGTCCAACACTTTACAATGGACGCATTATTTAGTCACAAGCAGTGTGATGGAAAAAGTACTCACATCCTTTACTTAAGTAAAAGTATCAATACTGCAGTGTAGAAATACTCTGTTACAAGTAAAAGTCAGAAATTCAGAAGTACTTGAGTAAAAGAACAAAAACTATCGATATCAAAATGTACTTACAGTACCAAAGTAGAAAGTACTTATTATGCAGAAATGTCCCATTTCACAAGTTTTCAAATGTATAAAAAATCTTTTGAAAATAGCAGATCTATAGATAGGCTATTTTCTTTTTTTTTTTCTATAATTTTTATCCCGCGATTTTTGTAACCCTCTTTTTTTTCACCCGGTGCCAATTTCCTAAGTGATCCTGGGCGCTACACCAGCCCTACACCAGCGCTACACCAGTCCCCCACAGCCTGGGGAGGCCAGGGCCGAGCTCATGCTTCCTTCAGTGCATGAGAGCCAACTGACCTTCTTGTCACCTGACAGGGGGGAGTTTTCCTGGTTGGACGTAGCGCGTGGAAGGAACACGTTATTCCAACCAGTTCCCTTCCCCTCCATCAGGCGCCCCGGCTGTCATGGGGGAGGCGGTATAGTGACCAGGATTACTACATGTTTTTGTGAGGGTATTAACTACCCTGGGAGACACGGGGAGAACATGCAAACTCCACACAGAGTAGGCCCTTTCGCCAACCCCACCTAGGGTATGGGCGCTGATGACGCGGAGGAGAAGACACGCCCCCAGCGCCCACAGCGTCCCCGGCGGGAATCGAACCCAGGACCTTCTTGCTGTGAGGCTACCGACTGCGCCACCGTGCCCCCTAGATAGGCTATTTTCAAATGGCCGAAATGTATGTAGGGCTGAAGTGATTAATGTATGTTTTGTAATAATAATCAAAATCTACAAAGTAACTAGTAACTAAAGCTGTCAAATAATTGTAGTGGAGTAAAAGTATAATATTTGCCTCTGAGATGTAGTGGAGTAGAAGTAAAAGTATTGGAAATTGGAAATACTCAAAAAAGTACAAATACCTCGAAATTGTATTTAAGTACAGTACTTGAGTAAATGTACGCAAGGTCTTGATACAGACATGGCTAAGTGATATTCCTTTGGTACACCATTATGTACACCATTATGGACACCCTAGGGTCACCCTATTAGGCAGAGGTGGACAGTAACTAAGTACATGTACACAAGTACTGTACAATTTTGAGGATTTTTTACTTTACTTGAGTATTTCCATTTTTCTATACTATTACTTCTACTCCACTACATCTCAGATACAAATATTGTACTTTTACTCCACTACAATTATTTGAAAACTTTAGTTACTAGTTAGTTTGTAGATTTAGATTATTATTACAAAACATACAATAACCACCTCAGCCCTATATAAACTTTGGCTATTTGAAAATAGCAGATCTACAAGCTCACAACGCGTCACATGGCGATGCGTTGTGAGCTTGTAGATCTGCTCTTTTTCAAAAGCCTTTTACACACACTTTTTTCTCCTCCTACAGATTTCCTTCAAGTCTCACCAAAACCTGCACACATGATCTCTGGACCCATGTGATGAAACACATCACACACAACATTTGTTTGGCCGGATGTTTTTTTTTTTGAGGGTTAGGGTTAGACTATTCCAAACCTGGGTGGCAGTGCTGTAGAAGGAGCATTTACCCATGTTTGTTTTATGGGTGGGTGGTACCAGATCGTTGTTAACGCTCCCTCTAGTTCTGTGACTGTGGGTGTCGCTAACTTTTTGGACTATTTTAGTCAGATTTGTGGGTATAGGGGGCATTTCGGGCAAATTTTCATTTACAATTTTGAAGACCATCCCATTTTTAGTTGTTAAACCCTGTCTTCTACCCTGAGCCAGCCTAGGCTAGCAAAATGAGTGGGAGAAAGGTGAGTCATGGGCCCCAGGCCGAGAAGCAGTCGAATCAGTTTGTTTTGGGAGGTTTGAAGCTTAGTCTTAAGTGACATTGAGATGTTGGAGTACCAATGTGACACTGCCACATGTGTGAAATAATGTATTTCCTGTCCAGGTATGATGAGTATTGAAAGAAAAAGATACACAAGAAACATAACATACTTGGTGATAACAGGGGAATATATATGTTAAGATAAGGTTGAATATTTAACACCTAAATGTAGTGTACAGTTTTTTTTTTTGTTTTGTGTAAGGTGATTATGGCCATTATGATTCATTTTCTGTTGACACGGTTCACTCATAGGGGGCGCTGTGGGGAAAAAGCAGCAAAAGTTCCACAGGAAGTGAGGTATCAGGAACAGCTATAAAAGTACAGGAAGTGAGGCGGCCGGGGGTTCCATTTTAGGTATTGAAAAAGATGTTTGTTGGTGTTTGAGAAGGAGACTCTTGTAAGGCTATACTAAACCAAAATCAGGGATTGATAAACCACTGAGTGGTGTGGCCAGAGAACTTATGGATCTGGAAGGAGAGAAGTTTGGTCGAGGAACATTTCTGAGGGTTTAGCTCTGAATAAATTCAGAGCTTTTGGACAAAGGAACCCATGTGGCATCCTGACTTGGAAGGTTGGGTGAGGATTATATTTTTTCCTCTTTATGCAATGCATTGCCTTTTTATTTGCTGACTTTGCGGATTATTGGATTCTCGGAAAGAGATCTACAATACTTTTGGGAAACTTTACTCTTTGGAGACATTTAAAAGAACTTTGCATTGCAGGACTAAAGATCAGAGTTGGATCATTCTTCATTTGTATTTTGAAGTATACTGATCGTTGAATTGAATTATTATTTTGTTTGATTCATATTGGGTCAGATCAAATACTGCCTTTAATTTCAAAAGCAACAGTTTTGTGAATTATTTTTGGTCTACAATAGTTTTAGTTTGTTACTGCCGCATGTACAGCACCTTTTTTACTTTAATATAACTCAGACTTACAATTTTATGGTTCTTATTGTTATAAGTTGAATGCTAAATATCACTATTTGTGAATGCCTTACTCCACACTAGGCCTATCCCCGACTAAGGATTTCTATAGTCGAATCTGATTGGCCAAATATTGCCTATAGTCGACTAATAGTCGACTAATGCAACACCACAAAAAAAATAAAACTAATATATTTATTTATTTTTTGTTGAAACAACTGAGGTTGGCAGTCGAATCAGTCTGATTCGACAGCCAACCTCTCAGTCGAATCATGCAAAAAATATGTTATGCAACATGTTATTGGCAGTCGACTCAGACTCCCCTCGACATTATTAGTCGACTATTCGAATAATCAAGGTCAGGCCTACTATCTGCAAAGTAACTAGTAACTAAAGTTTTCAAATAATCGTAGTGGAGTAAAAGTACAATATTTTCCTCAGATGTAGTGGAGTAAAAGTAAAAATACCTTAATTTTACTTAAGTACAGTACTTGAGTAAATGCACTTATACTTTACACCCACCAAAAACCTCTGTAAATTCTGTAGAATATCGCAATATATATTGCATCTCAATATATCGTGATACAATCGTATCGTGACCCAAGTATCCTGAGGTTCTTGCCACTACCCATCCCTACTCTCTGTGCATGAGTTACTAAATTGTGTGTGTGTGTGTGTGTGTGTTCCAGTGTTGTAATGTCTATGTGGAAGGACAACGCCCCAGCTCCTAGAGGTCAGCTAAGGTCATGTGGCATCTGGCAAGCATTTCCAACTGCTCAGCGATGGTTTGTTGATAAGAGTGTTGAATTTCAGGAATGTGTTCTATAGGCCATCTAGTATGAGGTGTTAAGGCCTTGTTTTTAGGCATGTCCTTTTGAATGTTCAAATTGGTATTTTATGTCCAAATTGGGTGTATCAATATACTACAGCAGGGGTGTTGAAACTTTGATGATGGAGAGGGCCACTCTATGTCCACACTCACTCCAGAGGGACACATTGCATACACTGCCGGGCAGACACCTCTTATCTCCGTATGTTGACTTTTTTCGTAATTAATGCTCTGCTTCGTCACACACAAGTAGCAAAAATAGCCGATCTACGCGTTTTGAGCTTGTAGATCGGCTATTTTTGCATTTTTTTTTATTGGAATCCTGAAAAGTAACATTTGTATTTAATTACAAATGCATTCAGTACTTATGTTAACTTTATGAACTTAAATACAAATACATTGGACATAAAAAAGACAATCGAATTTTTATACGAGTCATTAAGCTACTAATATAGACTGAAGTAATTAAAGCGGGTCATGTTTGGAATTGTAACAGCTGAAATCAATAATATATCAGTATTCCAATATTAACCTGCGGGCCGCATTAAGTGAAGGTGGGGGCCGCATGTGGCCCCCGGGCCGCCAGTTGCCCATATTACATCTTAGCCTTGTAACGACCGAAGGATGGCCATAACTGTGGTTGCTGTTGAACATAGATAGGATCGGCTTGAACAATCATGTTCTGGCTTATTACAAGTTAAATGCACTGAATGAATAGGTTCGCTACGTTTCTTTTCAACTCTGATTTTTACAGAGCAGAGCAGCATGTTATGCTATGCTCCGTCGTAGAAAGGGTGTTACGTACCGAAAATAGCAAATCTACAAGCTCACAATGCGTCCATCCGTGAGGCATTGTGGATCTGTAGATCGGAACAGCTTTGGGTTTATAGACCAATCAGAACGCACAGCTGCCTTTCACTACTTAACCCTTTTTGTTTTCAAGGTTTGCAACACAGCGTTTTAATGATAAATGCTTGTTTGTATTGGATGAAAAAATATATTTCACCAGCAAATAATCAAATATTTGACTACATTTAGGTTGAATAATAGTATTACAGTTAAAACAACTGATATATGTAAATGATCTTGATAGGAATGAATGTTAAACTCACTAGGATTGCAGTTAAATCAACTAAGACATTTAAGTTACAATAATGTTCATACAACATAATGTAGTTTACTCAGCTAATGAATTTAAGTTGTATCTATTGACTTCAGGCTAAGTAATGAATTTAAGTTGTATCTATTGATTTCAGGCTAAGTAATGAATTTAAGTTGTATCTATTGATTTCAGGCTAAGTAATGAATTTAAGTTGTATCTATTGACTTCAGGCTAAGTAATGAATTTAAGTTGTATCTATTGATTTCAGGCTAAGTAATGAATTTAAGTTGTATCTATTGACTTCAGGCTAAGTAATGAATTTAAGTTGTATCTATTGACTTCAGGCTAAGTAATGAATTTAAGTTGTATCTATTGATTTCAGGCTAAGTAATGAATTTAAGTTGTATCTATTGACTTCAGGCTAAGTAATGAATTTAAGTTGTATCTATTGACTTCAGGCTAAGTAATGAATTTAAGTTGTATCTGCTGACTTCAGGCTAAGTAATGAATTTAAGTTGTATCTATTGACTTCAGGCTAAGTAATGAATTTAAGTTGTATCTATTGACTTCAGGCTAAGTTATATCAACTAAAGTTATCAAGTAATGTGGAATGGAGTTGGAGTTGAGTCAAATAGCAACATTTATTTCAGTTAACTCGTTGTCTTGACATATCCTTCTAAGGCAGCATGGACATTCATATATTTAAGTTGAAATAACAAGTTGGGGTTTACAGTGATAAAGATGATGATAATAATCGCCCGCCCGGGTCCTCCCGACTGGAACTAAAGTGACGCCGTGGGGCCGCGAACTCACATTTCAAATCGCATTGATTGACTTGTGACATAAACAACTGACACACGTTTTGATATCCAGACTAGACATCAATCAGTTAAGATAGAATTGAGTGCGGGATCTTATGAGATCAGCGGACATGCGTTCTTGCGTTGTGAGTGTTGAATGTGCAGCGAGGATTTGGATTATGGAAACCAGCTACTGTCTTTCATAGATATACAAATGTTAGAATCGATAAAATATGTCTATGATAATCTTGATGATGATCCAAGGCTACATCTTTGTGAACAACAATATCTGCGTTGAAATCATCTTAGAAAAGTAAGCAAACAGAGCTGTCAAAATAAAACACATTCTAGCGAGCAGCCGCCGGTGCCGTGAAGCCTACGTTACTGAAACCTTTGTGACCCATAGAAAGCTGTTACCCTAAGGGGAGCCGTTTCACAGGAGAGACTGGGGAGAGAATGATAACACGGCACAATTCATACTTCGTCACACGACGGTGTCGCACACCTACAAGCTCACAACGCGTCGCATATAAAACATAATTTGCATAAAAATCAAGCTGTGGCGGTCAAAAACAAGCCGTGGCGTGCCACCACTGTTAAATGCATATAAGAGAAACACTGGTGGTACTAGGCTAATAATAGGGCTCTCAGGGTGTGTGGTACTAGGCTAATAATGGAGCCCACTTCTGCTAAGTTCGCAATTCCTGTTTCAGTGGAAGTGAGCGTTTTGTTTTGCATGAATATTCATGGCTTTTATAAATATAAAATATGATAAAGGAAGCATGTATGAAGCCTCAGCAGCTATTTATTATAAATTGAGAGTATGCTAAAATGTCAGATTAATTGTCCTATAATTATTTCCCTCTAGAGTTGAATCTTTCATGGTTCTGTCCTATGGTGAGAATTGGCAACGAAAGCCTGGAGAACTGGGAATGGATCGCCACAGGGGGATTTGGATTTGTCTATAGTGACGAACACAAGGACTGGGGCAAAGTGGCCATCAAGTTACCTAAAGATGATGGGTATGATGACAATGATCAAAAAGCTAAATTATTATGCTGGGATTTATTTTTTATTAGGTTGATTTACAATAATGACTTATTTCATAATATAAGTCCGCTCCATATAACTGTATTCTAACTGCTGTCCTTCTCCTCCTACACTGTCCACACTGCAGTTTGGTCAATCATATGCTGCCCTGTGTCGAGAGGCTGCTGGCCAGCAGTATGTGCCCGTGGTCCATGGGATGTACCAGGGCCGCCCCCCTGGCCTGGGCTCCAAAGAGAGGCAGGGTATAGTAATTGAGCTGATGGAGGGAGGCTCCCTGAAGACCCTCCAGAAGGCCCTGTCTAAGCCTCCACTCTGGGCCCTGGCGTTCCGTCTGGCCCACCAGGTGGCTCTGGCCATGGACTTCCTTCACAGTAAGAACGACCTCGTACACATGGACCTGAAACCAGACAATATCCTACTGGATGCCAACTTAAATGCCAAGGTATGTTCTTTTCTGTTCAATTCAATTGTATTCACTCACGCTAGATTGAGTGACACCCACTGGCACAACACCAGAAGGAGCTCCTCTGATCTTGTTCCCCCTAGATTCGGCACAAACATGGGTACAAATGCAATTCACTATATGCTACTGCCACCAAAATGTGAACATTTTCAAGATGCCGTCCAAGCTGGCTGCCGGGAGCTTAAAATGGCTATATATCAATTACTATTTAACCCAGAAAGGTGGTTTTGGTGTCTAACCCCGGGTTTTAGGGTTAACTAACCCTGGGTTTTAGGGCTCAAAAACTGGGACTGAATCAGTGGAATTACCCACTGATTCAAATCCAAGATGGCATCCCAAGGTGATGTCCCATTCTACTAAATAAAAAAAACGTTTGATATTATTATATTTTCATTGAAAATGAACACTATTACTGACCTACTTATTGTAGTATTAGCAGGCCGTGTTGCATATTGCCACATCTTTGCCCTGACTGAGTCTCTTCACTGTCCTGCTGAAATAAAAGCATAAATGCTTAAAATTACTGTTCTAGCCTCTTCCTTTCAATAGGGCATAGCAGTGGTGGCCATTTTCTGGTTCCACTTCAAAATAGTCAATGCATTTTTCCCATTGACATTTCCAAAAATATTTGGAAATGACATTGGAAATGTCAATGGGAAAAATGCATTGACTATTTTGAAGTGGAACCAGAAAATGGCCGCCACTGCTATGCCCTATACAGATTTCGGCTTTTCTACGGTGTCTGTAATGGAACATTTTACTTATTTTACTTTACTGCCTTTAGGGGGCATAGTTGTTCCAGCAAGGCTGTACACCAGGCTGTAAGTTATGATGTGTACGTAAATCATCAGTTCTGTTTAATCTGTCTACGGATATTTTGTAATCAACTGCACCACAAATGATCTGTGTTTATTAGTGTGGACTATAGTAGACTATAGTAATCTTCCGACTTTATTATTCATCTTTCTTTCTAGATAAACTTTATTTTGCTGCGCTGCTCCTCCTAGAGTTTGGGCCTGACAGACTGCAAAGTATGCTTAAGCAGACTGCCGATCACATAATCACCTTATGTCCTGTACAGACCACCATCGGAGGCCGATCTCTTTGATGTGGGACCTGAGACGAGGGCGTGGCTGCACGTCATTGAGCTGGACATCTGATGATGATACACGAAAGAAGACACCTGAGTCTCACTTCTGTTTGTAATATATTGTAATATATGTAATATCTGTTTGTTTATGTTTGTAATATGTTTCATTTTGTCTCGCTGTTGATCTGCAGTGAACTTTGGAGTTACATCATGGCAAGGTAACTACACAATCCAAACCGCTACCAAAGAGTGTGTGTGTGTGTGTGTGTGTGTGTGTGTGTGTGTGTGTGTGTGTGTGTGTGTGTGTGTACAGTATGTGTGCCCGCACATACAGATTTACACACTAAATGTGTGTAAATCAAGTCATGCTGTGTACGTAACTATTCAAAAAAAAAAACACACAAAGGACTTACATATAAAAGTGGCACCCCAGATGGGACCAATAAAACATTGAGAATAATAAAACCAAACATGGAAAGCTCAGAGCAATCAACCAATCAATGGAGCCAACATGGAAAACCCAGAGCCAAACCTAATCAATCAATCAATGGAGCCAACCTGGAAAACCCAGAGCCAAACCCAGTCAATCAACCAATCAATGGAGCCAACCTGGAAAACCCAGAGCCAGACCCAGTCAATCAATCAATCAATGGAGCCAACATGGAAACCCCAGAGCCAAACCCAGTCAATCAACCAATCAATGGAGCCAACATGGAAACCCAAGTCACCAATGCACCACGTAAAACTGAGTCTGAGGATGAAAGTAATGTGGAACCGGTTATTGTGAATCAATCTGGAGATGGCCAGATCCCTGTAGATGTGCAGGAGGAAGGAAGGCTAACCAGTCATACCATAGTTGACATGGACCTCATTAATTTACCTGAACACCGCAATCCGCCACCTGGACACAGGCAACCTCCACCTACTTTCACACCTTCATGGCTATTACTCCAAATTCAAGATGATGTAAACAGTCTGCATAAAAGTCAGCAAACACTTCAAACTCCTCCTCGATCAAATCAAACAGCTCAGAGTTGAACAGGAAGGACAAACAAAGGAGCTTAAAAATGCCATGGACGCACTGTCTAACAAATGAATACAACTCAATGAGAAGGGAAAAGATGAAATAACTAATTATATGGACAAACAGTTTGATTACCATAGAACACAACTCACCACTGCCGTTCAGTGGCACTTACAGAACCACCACCAAGCGCTTCTTCAGGAAGTAAATGCAACCACTACTCCTTTGATTAAGTCAGTAGACCGTTTACAGATGGAGCTTTCACAATGCGGTAAAATGTTATGGGACATGTCGGTCGACATGACCACACTCAGGCAAACGTCACTGCACACAGCTTCTGTGGTGTCTACTACTGAGAAACAGGCTGTCTTCTCCGAACAACTGGAGACAGCCCAGACAGCCCACACCCTCCCGGATGCAGTCCACTATGCATCCTGTTCCTCAAACTCATGGCTTCCTTAGTCCTTCACCCACCACCTCTGCAATTCCTTCTGGCTCTCCTACTCATACGTCTGCTCATACAGATGGGTGTAGACGCCCTGTAAGGCCAATTAAATTGGAATTTCCTACTTTTGGGAAGAAGGATGACAGTTCTGATCCCCTCCTTTACCTTGAGAGGTGTCGTGATTTCCTTGCTCTCAATCCTCTAGCGGATGACGAACTGCTTGCTACATTACGAAATGTGCTTCATGTAACCGCTAAAGATTGGTGGAATGTGGCACGCTTGAACACTCACTCTTGGGCTGGATTTGAAACTAGTTTTGTTCTGCTTTCTTGATCAAATGATCTGTTTATTCTGTGTTCATGCCAACATAATCCCAATGCAGGGCTATCAGTAGTCTACAGTATTCAATGCCTAACAATATATGTGTCTCTTGACAATGACAGACTAGAAGAGAGTGCATTATTAAAAAAATAAATATTACTGGATATTTAACCCTCCTTCCAGTCAAATCAGAATGTGGTACTTATGATCATGATATTATTTTATGAGCAATCTAATGAGCATTTTTTTAATGTCTTTTTTTCTGGCTTTCTTCATTTTTTAATTTTTTTCTTTCTTTCTACCTTCCTTCCCGAGATCTTCAACACCAAGGCCAACACAGGAGTAGGCACCTGAAATGTCCGAGGACTGTTCCAGTGTGGTGGTATGGACCAGGTGCTGAAGACGATGAGAGATTATCGCCTCGACATACTAGGCGTTAGTGAGATGTGATGAATGGAGCAACTGTTTCCTACGACGATGAGCGAACGCATCATCACGGCATGGCTGTACACCAGGCTGTAAGTTAAGATTTGTACGTAAATCATCAGTTCTGTTAAATCCGTCTGCGGATATGTTGTAACTAATCAACTGCACCACACATGACCTGTGTTTATTAGTGTAGTTGCCCTAACAGGGCAACCAGACTATAGTAATCTTCCGACTTTATTCTTCTTTCTTTCTAGATAAACTTTATTTTGCCACGTTACTCCTCCCACAGTTTAGGCCTGACAAACAGCACAGTATGCTTAAGCAGACTGCCGATCACATAATCACCTCTGTGTCCTGTACAGACCACCATCGGAGGCCGGTCTCTTTGATGTGGGACCTGAGACGAGGGCGTGGCTGCAAGTCATTGAGCTGCAAGTCATTGATCTGATGATGATACACGAAAGAAGAAGATGCCCGAGTCTCACTTCTCTTTGTAACATACTGTAATATATGTAATATCTGTTTGTTTATGTTTGTAATATGTTTCATTTTGTCTCGCTGTTGATCTGCAGTGACCTTTGGAGTTACATCATGGCAAGGTAACTACACAATCCAAACCTCTACCAAAGTGTGTGTGTGTGTGTGTGTGTCAGAGTCCTGCAACGGGCCGGGTACCCGCGGATACCAGCCGGGTACCCGCGGATACCAGCCGGATACCAGCCGGGTACCCGCGGATACCAGCCGGGTACCCGCGGATACCAGACGGGTACCCGCGTTTAACGGGTGAAACTTTTACTTTGATAATATCACGGGTCCGGGGACGGGCGGTACTGAACTAATCGCGGGCGAGTATCATTTTATTGTGAAAATCAGAGAGCACTGTTTCCGCCCAAACAACGTCACTTGTGTAACTTAACACAGCACAACTGCATGGAGCACGCTGGTCAGTAATCTTAACTCACAAAAATACATTGAACATCCTGTTAAACCTTCAAATTAAAACCATCTGACAACGACACATGCTGCGTAGATGCACGTTCACGCGCGTGGCTTAAGCTCGCTCCTCCGTCTTAACTTGATTTCTGTACGAACCTGACCACTGAATGTAGCGCTGTTGTTGAAGGCTGCTATCTTTTTCAACACACTTTTCAATAGGATTTACATTTTACTCTGCATGTAATCACGGGTAAACGGGCGGACAACGGGTCGTTTATTTGACGGGCGGGTCTGGTTCGTATTTTGAAATAATCACGGATGGCGGGTCGGTCTACGGATCTGAGTATTGACGGGCGGGGCGGGCGCGGGTTCTCAAAATTGGACCCGTGCAGGTCTCTGGTGTGTGTGTGTGTGTGTGTGTGTGTGTGTGTGTAAATCAAGTCATGATGTGTACGTAAATAATCAGTTCTGTTAAATCTGCCTAAGGATATTTTGTAACTAATCAACTGCACCACAAATGATGTGTGTTTATTCTGTGTTCATGCCAACATAATCCCAATGCAGGGCTATCAGTAGCCTACAGTATTCAATGCCTAACAATATATGTCTGTCTTGACAATGACAGATAAGCAGAAAGTGCATTATAAAAAAACTATTACTGGATATTTAACCCTCCTTCCAGTCAAATCAGAATGTGGTACTTATGATCATGATATTATTTTATGAGCAATCTAATGAGCATTTCTTTTTGTCTTAATTTCTTTTTTTCTTCCTTCCTTCCTTACAGAGATCTTCAACACCAAGGCCAACACAGGAGTAGGCACCTGAAACGTCCGAAGACTGTTCCAGTGTGGTCGTATGGACCAGGTGCTGAAGACGATGAGAGATTATCGCCTCGACATACTAGGCGTTAGTGAGATGTGATGGATGGAGCAACTGTTCCCTACGCCGATGAGCAAACGCATCATCACGGCAAGGCTGTACACCAGGCTGTAAGTTAAGATTTGTACGTAGATCATCAGTTCTGTTAAATCTGTCTGCGGATATGTTGTAACTAATCAACTGCACCACAAATGATCTGTGTTTATTAGTGTGGTTTCCCTAACAGAGCAACCAGACTATAATAACCTTCCGACTTTATTATTATTCTTTCTTCCTAGATAAACTTTATTTTGCCGCGCTACTCCTCCTAGAGTTTGGGCCTGACAAACTGCAAAGTATGCTTAAGCAGACTGCCGATCACATAATCACCTCTGTGTCCTGTATAGACCACCGTCGGAGACCGGCATCTTTGATGTGGGACCTGAGACGTGGGAGTGGCTGCACGTCATTGAGCTGGACATCTGATGATGATACACGAAAGAAGAAGATGCCTGAGTCTCACTTCTGTTTGTAATGTATTGTAATATATTTAATATCTGTTTGTTTATGTTTGTAATATATGTTTCATTTTGTCTCGCAGTTGATCTGCATTGACCTTTGGAGTTACATCATGGCAAGGTAACTACACAATCCAAACCTATACCAAAGTGTGTGTGTGTGTGTGTGTGTGTGTGTGTGTGTGTGTGTGTGTGTAAATCAAGTCATGATGTGTAGGTAAATCATCAGTTCTGTTAAATCTGCCTACGGATATTTTGTAACTAATCAACTGCACCACAAATGATTTGTGTTTATTTTGTGTTCATGCCAACATAATCCCAATGCAGGGCTATCAGTAGCCTACAGTATTCAATGCCTAACAATATGTGTGTCTCTTGACAATGACAGACAAGCAGAAAGTGCATTATTAAAAAAAACTATTACTGGATATTTAACCCTTCTTCCAGTCAAATTGGAATGTGGTACTTATGATCATGATATTATTTTATGAGCAATTTAATGAGCATTTTTTGTCTTTCTTTCTTTCTTTCTTTCTTTTTTTTCTTCCTTCCTTCCTTCCCGAGATCTTCAACACCAAGGCCAACACAGGAGTAGGCACCTGAAACGTCCGAAGACTGTTCCAGTGTGGTCGTATGGACCAGGTGCTGAAGACGATGAGAGATTATTGCCTCGACATACTAGGCGTTAGTGAGATGTGATGGATGGAGCAACTGTTCCCTACGCCGATGAGCGAACGGCAAGGCTGTACACCAGGCTGTAAGTTATGATGTGTACGTAAATCATCAGTTCTGTTAAATCTAGATGAACTTTATTTGCCAGCGCTACTCCTCGTAGAGTTTGGGCCTGACAGACTGCAAAGTATGCTTAAGCAGACTGCCGATCACATAATCACCTCTGTGTCCTGTATAGACCACCATCGGAGGCCGGTCTCTTTGATGTGGGACCTGAGACGAGGGCGTGGCTGCACGTCATTGAGCTGGACATCTGATGATGATACACGAAAGAAGAAGATTCCTGAGTCTCACTTCTGTTTGTAATATATTGTAATATATGTAATATCTGTTTGTTTATGTTTGTAATATATGTTTCATTTTGTCTTGCTGTTGATCTGCAGTGACCTTTGGAGTTACATCATGGCAAGGTAACTACACAATCCAAACCTCTACGTACGTGTGTGTGTGTGTGTGTGTGTGTGTGTGTGTGTGTGTGTGTGTGCGCGCACACAAACACATACAGATATACACACTATGTGTGTAACATGATGTTAAATCTGCCAACGGATATTTTGTAACTAATCAACTGCACCACAAATGATCTGTACCAAAGTGTGTGTGTGTGTGTGTGTGTGTGTGTGTGTGTGTGCGTGTACACACAAACACAGACAGATTTACACAATCCAAACCTCTACCAAAGTGTGTGTGTGTGTGTGTGTGTGTGTGTGTGTGTGTGTGTGTGTGTGTGCGTGTACACACAAACACAGACAGATTTACACACTATATGTGTGTAAATCAAATCATGTGTACGTAAATCATCAGTTCTGTTAAATCTGCCCATGGATATTTTGTAACTAATCAACTGCACCACAAATGATCATCTTTCTTTCTAGATAAACTTTATTTTTCCGCGCTACTCCTCCCACAGTTTGGGCCTGACAGACTGCACAGTATGCTTATGCAGACTGCCGATCACATAATCATCTCTGTGTCCTTTACAGACCACCATCGGAGGCCGGTCTCTTTGATGTGGGACCTGAGACGAGGGCGTGGCTGCACGTCATTGAGCTGGACATCTGATGATAATGACACACAAAAGAAGATGCCTGAGTATCACTTCTGTATGTAATATATTGTAATATATGTAATATCTGTTTGTTTATGTTTGTAATATATGTTTCATTTTGTCTCGCAGTTGATCTGCATTGACCTTTGGAGTTACATCATGGCAAGGTAACTACACAATCCAAACCTATACCAAAGTGTGTGTGTGTGTGCGCGCGCACACAAACACATACAGATTTACACAATCCAAACCTCTACCAAAGTGTGTGTGTGTGTGTGTGTGTGTGTGCGCGCGCGCGCACACACACACACACAAACACATACAGATTTACACACTATATGTGTGTAAATCAAATAATGAGCTGGACATCTGATGATGATGATGATGACACACAAAAGAAGAAGACGCCTGAGTATCTCTTCTGTTTGTAATATATGTAATATCTGTTTGTTTATGTTTGTAATATGTTTCATTTTGTTTCGCTGTTGATCTGCAGTGACCTTTGGAGTTACATCATGGCAAGGTAACTACACAATCCAAACCGCACACACACACAGGCACACCGGAAAAACACACGGGCTGACCGGAAAAAGCGGAGCGTATTCCTGGAGCTACCCCCCCCCCCCCCTCTCTCACACAAACACGGTATACCACTGGTTGCCTCATTCATTCGTTCGCCACCACGGTAAAGGTCGTGGGGCATTTTTATTTTGTCTTTTTATTTTATTTTGGTTAACCAAGGTTTCAATACATTTGTGAATAACCTGTTTTGAAGGAACAGTGGGTTGTGAATAGTGACTCTCTGTGAACTGACGCTAAACTGTGTGGTATTGGACAAACTGTGGACTGGATTGGGGATTATTTTACAATACAAAGTCAAACTGAGTTTTTTTGTGTCTGTGTATTTCATTCATTCTGTTTATTGAGTCGAAGGTATTCTTTTGTGGGTAATCAATCCCTGGTTTCAGGTTTTAAGGTTAATTTGGTTCTACTAATTGTGCATTTAAATCCTGTGTAAGGTTGGCTTTTAAAAAAGCGTTTTTTGTCCAAACTGGACTAAATTTGTGTAAGGCTTTGGCCTAACTGGCACCCCAAACAGTAAAATCAAAGCTAAACTGTTACATAAAAAGTGGCACCCCAGATGTTTAAAAGGACCTCAATCTCAAGCAAAAACAACTGTGTTCACACAGGTGCAAAACTGGATCATTTTCAACAAACAAAGGAACAAACAAGCAAAACTGTGCAAACAAGCTCAGTGTGAAATAACAATTTTATTTATTCAAACGCAATCAAAAAGGGAACATTTGCAATTTCAAAATGGCAAATGTTGATGGAAACTTGCGGGACTTTCATGAAATGGAAACTCAACACCCGTGTTGGTGTCAAACCCACCACCCTCAAACAAATCACCACCACCCTCAAACAAATCAGCCTCAAACAATGTCAACTCAAGCTAACCAGCCTCAAATATATGAACCGGATGGAAATTCACCTGCAATAAGTGAAATAAATCAGATCAATGACTGGATGGACATTCACCTGCAATAAGTGAAATAAATCAGATCAATGACTGGATGGACATTCACCTGCAATAAGTGAAATAAATCAGATCAATGAACCGGATGGACATTCAACTGCAATGAGTGAAATAATTCAAATCAATGAACCGGATCAAATCCACTAGCCAGATGGACAATCAATCAATTACAGTCTAATTGATATGGACATTTGCGGCAATGTCACCCCCGACCACATCCCTCCCTTGCGGCCGACCTTTTCTATAGCACCGGGACCCACATTGGTGGAACTGGCTAATGCTATGGAAGGAATGCGTATTGCCCATCACCACCTGGAAGCAATGGTCAAAATCAATTTCCAACAAATGAAGAGAGAGCAAGAACGTAATACAGAGTCACTGAGAGATGTCAAGGACAGCCTCACTCGCACATTACAATCACTTGAGTGCTCGAAATCACACCAATGCAGGATGAATTGAGAGCATTTAAGGACACCATGGTACACACAATAACCACAACAGTGGAACGAGGTCACACCAGACTGTATAAAGAAATGACTGATGTAGAGTTCATCTGTTTCTCAAGTAATTTCTATGTGTTAACAGAAACTGTGAAATGTGTTAACAGAAACTGGGCCTCACATTGTAGACCATGTTTTATATCATGTTTTGTACTTTAACAGAATCTGATGTTGATCTGTAACTTTTTTCAATTATCAATTTATAAATCCAATGTCAATCAAATGCTTTAAGGCTGTCTGTTTTTGATATGGATATGTTTATTTTTACTTTATAGTGCATCCGTATAGGTGACCTCCTTTCCTATCGCACCAAGGAAGTTGCAGTCCAGCCAGGACAACAATGTGTTACTCAATGCTTGTTGAGTATTGATGTCAATTTATGAAATATGATACTGATGTATTGGGTACACACAACAATGAAATCAGTTATAAGCTGATTGTTTTGTTTCAGACAAAATCAAGCCCTGGATGGCCTGGTGGATGTCGTGGTGGACACCATGTCTGTCGAGTTGGATCATGCTGAGGGGTCTCGGCACAGGGAAATGTCTACACACAGTGAGTATGCATCACATTTAAGCAGTCACCTTTTGTTTACAAATCAATATTTGGTATCTAAGAAATATTTGGTATCTAAGAAAATTCTTTCTTTTCCAGGCTCCCGACATGCAAGTGTAGCACCTCGGAGCAGAGAAATGTCCACGACCCTTTCTCCATTGCACCAACACATTTAAAGTACATTCAGTACAAGGTGTTACATGTTGTGTATACTAAAACAAGCATTACCATACCTAATTCACAAGCAGTGAGTAAGTAGTTACAGGCTCAATCACGTGTTTCAGACTTGCCTCGCCCGGTGGAGCGTGCTGAGGGATCGCGGTGCAGGGAAACGTCCACACCTAGTGAGTATAAATATCATTTCAACAGTCACCTTTTTCTTTACAAATCAATATTTGGAATCTAAGCACATTCTTTGTCTTTTCCAGGCTCTGGACATGCAAGCCTAGCACCTCGGAGCAGAGAAACGTCCTCCACACCCAGTGAGTATTCGTCACATTTTAAAAGGTCACCTTTTTGCTTACTAAAGGAGCCATGTTAAATCTAAGAACATGTGTGTTCAAGAGCTCAACAAGCTAACCAAAAAGCAGCTAGAGGTCCTCCAAGGCATGGCTATCGCTCCAGGTAAGTTTAGGGCACAGCATCAGTAGCGACTGACTTCTACTGGTTGGTCTCCAGCCCTTATCGCTGCCCTAGTGATTTCCTACAGCTTGGTCTAGGCCACCTGTCAGCAGAGGAGATGTGTGATTGTCAACATCTAAGACCAACCAGTAGGGGTGAGTCTCTTTCAGTGTAACATGGTATTGTAGTAGTATTATGTCCAAAAATGAAATGGCCACAAATGTTCTAGGTCCAGTGATAGATCCAGCATCAGGTCCATGGACGGTGATGGCTCCAGACACAGTGTCAGATACCGGCACAGCATCAGGTCCAGGACCAGCCACGATGACCGGTCCCACCGCAGTGATGGGTCGAGGGACACGGTCAGACATGGTGAGTTGTCCAAAGGCCCCAAGTAATGAAAACCTTTATAATTCAACAAGTAGTATTGTGCACCCCTAATTGTTACAATATGACAGATTTGTTATTTCTCCTGGGTACGATTTATAGTCATCTGTCTTGGAAAGTTTTAATGCAAAAATATCACTTTGTAATTTCTAAAACATACTTTTTGTTCTTATTACAGCTGCTATGCAATGACTGAGAGGCCAACATGGGCATTGCCAACACAAGGTAAGTTCTGAGCTATTTCAATGAAGACAGGACACTGGCCAAGAAAACTGGGGGACACTTTTAATTTGCAACCCTTCTCTCTTCTGCCCTTTCTCTCCTTTCTTCCTTTACTGTTCTCTCTGTCCTTGTCTCCTCTCCTATTGGGACACAAAAACTGCTCTTCAATTATAGCAGTGTTTTGTATCATTGTAGGGTGGTGTCTATAATGTCAGATAACATTTATTGTGTTAATATACACTTACTTATTTTTCAGTATACCAGAAGAAAGTCCTAACCATATTAATAGACATTAAAGAACCTGCCTCTTCAGCCGCCAGTCATGTTGAGAGAATGGAGAACATGGAGGACTTCCAGAGAGAGGAGCAACTCCTCAGTGATGTCCAAGCTTTTAATACCCTGGTAGGCTTTACAAAAGTCTGGAAGTAATGAACAGCATAAGATGCACTTGCACACTTTTTATGTTCCTCTGGGGTATGTCAGTGAAAGTTTTCATGGACTTATTCAAACAGTTGCTGCAACTTTCCCGTAATGGAGGGAAGGACATTAAGGACTGTGTCCACAAAGTTATTGACCGGTATGTTTCAACATACACTATGAATTAACCCTTGTGTGATGTTTGGGTGCGCTGTGGTTTTCAATGTCTGAACACTTATTTGGTTAATTATTCTAGATGAGGGCCTGACTGCATGTTTCTATTAATTTGCCTTTTTTTTAGCTTAACACCTGAACCCTCTGTTATGTCATGTCAATGACATAATGGTTGAACATTAAGTGAAAATTAGTAGTATAAAGGGTTTATACCATGTTTTACAATAAATCCTACTACATTATTAACATTGTTTTTCTTCAGGCTCTTCAGTAACAGCCTGATGGCACAGTTGAACATGAAGGGGAAGAGGAAAAAGAGAAGACTGCTTTGGAGAAGACCTAAGACTTTTTCAGAGCAATACAAGGTAAGCCCATATTTCATGTTGACCAAGGACAGACAAGTGGCACCCGCCAATCTCTAAATTTAATTGGGTAAAACATGTCCTTCCCTGTTGACATAAAAAATACAATGCCAACTGTCTACCGTTGGCTATCATAACATTTTAAATAACTGTGGTGGTTAGGTGTAGAAGGGAGATGGCTTTGTATTAAACTAGTTGTATTAAACAAGCAACACATTTTTGCATATCAATATGGAGACTCTGAATCAGTTTTATTGTCACTTCCACAATACACACTAGGTATACAGGGGAGCAAAATACCGTTCTCCACAACTTATGGTGCACATTAAAAAGAGGCAAACATTAAAAAGCAGAGAGCAGACAACATTGGTAAAAAGTGCTGATGCATTCAAAGTGAAATATAGATACAGAACTATTCAAAGTGCTATCCATCTTTCAAGATGTTGGTTTTGGCAATATATGGCGAGCATTCAGGGTTCTGATGGTTTGGGGCAGCTGTTGGATGACCTGCTGGTGCTTCCCCCTGAGCTCTTATCATCAGCATCAGCATCATCTTATCCTGCCATCTACCAGATGGCAGGAGTTCAAAGATGGTGGGAAGGGTGGGACGAGTCAGTCATTATGCTCATGGCCTTCCTGACACATCGATCTGTGTATTATGTCAGATAGGGACTAGGACAGCATGTTGCCGTTGCACATTTTTTATTGTCTTTTTCTACTATGCAGATGCAGTCATGAAATTCGACCCAGAAGCCACAGAGGACCTCATAAGGCAGCATGACGCAGACCACCTCAAGCATGCTCCAGCGAGAAGGGGAGGCGGAGGACACACAGCAGGCACTCAGGACTGATTTAACTTGAACTTTCACTGTCCATTGTGGGGGATCTTAGTGTCACAGTATTGTACAGTATTGTGTATTTTGTACTTGTGTTCTGTTCTGTTCAACAAAGTAGCTCTGGTTGGACCTTACCCTGGTAGCTCACTGGCTATTCAGTATAGCACTTGTTTAATATTTTTCGGTTGTTGTGGGACCGGCCCAAGCAAAAAGGGTGTCCCTGCAAAGTAGGCTGTGCTATTATCTTTTATTATTATTTTATTTTCATTCGACTAGTGACGTGTAAAAAAAAAAAAGAAGTTAACTGTTCCGTTCTGGATCAAGCTTAATCAGCCTGTGTGTGTGTGTCCTTGTGTGTGTGTGTGTGTGTGTGTCCTTCTGTATTCAGTCTTGAGCTAGACAGCATGGAACAACATTGTGGGAGTGGCTGTCCCGCTTCTGTTCTGTCAAAATAATTCAAAGCTGGCTTGATCTGCTGTTTGTTTGAATACTTAATTAGTCAGAAAGGTAAACCTCATGAGGTACGTTAAGGCTAAAAGGATAACACAAGTCCTGGGGACTTGTTTCCATTGTGGTCCTATGAACTAGACTCCCTTTCAGGGGGTCTAGTTCCAGTCCACAAATATTCCACAATCATTGAACACAGAATATTTGTCGAATACTGTAATTGTGGAACTGTGTATTCACAAGAAAAATAAAGAGATAATAAGGAAATAAGTGTATTGAATTGTGATTTATTTGTAAACCTCCGTGTACTGTATTCCCAGTTTTCAGAAGGTGGCATAACCATTTGATCCTGTTTATTTTCCTGTAGCTTTGTTTGATTAGCTCAGCAGCATGTTAACTGGAAACACATACACCTTCAAATGTGTTTCTGCTGAGCCAATCAAACAAAGCTACAGGAAAATGAACAGGAAATGGGCCACTTTCTGAAAATGGGGATTACAGTTATGCACCGAGCCTAGAAGCAGTATAAAAAATGTCTATAATTAGTCTAAATTTGACGTAGAAAAGACGTCCACAATGACCACATTTGGACTAGAATAAGCCCTTATATAGAGGTGTGGACGTTGAAATTGGACGTTCAGAAGACTTCAGATAAAACGTTCATTCTGCACCCTCCAGGGACCAAAAATGGGACGTTCAAAAATGGCATTGCGCAGTGGGAATAAAATAATAGACTGTATATGTGAAAACATCTGTTCCATTCTTGTTGTCCTCTGATGATGAAAAGGTCGAGCTCGTTTCCCTGACACCCAATTGTTATAATCGATCGTTCTTTCCTTCCTTCCGACCGACCGAGAGGCATACCGGACCGAGGTGGAAGGGCAACACTGCCCTCTAGTGGATAAATCCAGTTTGTACATGCACATGTTAACCCATTATTAGAACAGTCCCCACTCCTTAAGGTGTTTGTCACTGTATAGAGTACAGAAGTCCTGATGTCACTCGTCCATCCCCTGGGTCGCAAAGTAATTTCTCTATGGAGAATAACATTGGGTCATCCTAGGCTGTGTGTTTTCCACTTCCTGTCGATTTCATTGGATATCATTGGATCAAATCGACAGGAAGTGGAAAACACACAGCCAAGGAAACGGGTGAATAAGAATTGTGGTCCAAAAATAAACAAACTGCTTCGGCGATATTGTCAGGGAGGAGCCTCTGTATCGTTTATGATAGTCAGTCACTCATATTTGAAACAGTCCGTTTCTGGCGAAAATTTAACTAATTCGGCTGAAGTAACATTAGCGTTTTCTCCCCGTCAGTTGATGCTTCATATCCATAAGAGTAAAACCGCCGGGGTCATTTGTTTATTTTTGGAACACAGTTCTTATTTAACACGCGATATTAAACATGCAATATTAAACACGTCTATGGGAATTCAGAACGGGGGAAAAAGGTTTTAAAGGTTTAAGGTTCTAAATCTTCTAAAGGTCTAAGGTATTTTTAGGAATTAAAAGTGAAATATCTCTAAAATTCTAATGGTAGCCGATATGTCCTAAGTAGGCCGAACGTTGTAGAGTTGGAACGGAGTTTGTAGCTAAAAGTATGAAGGACTAGTTAGGGGTCAAAAAACGGGCCGAATAAGTAGTGGCAATAACGTCAGTGTGCTCGCTAAGTATATACTGTTAGGCACATACATGTGTCCTCTGCACTTTAACAACTAACAGCCTCAAATCACTCTAAGGCACACACATTGCCACATTGTTGACCTGACCTGGAATCGTACCCAGGACATCCAGATCACCAGGCAGGCCCACTAACCACTCAGCTATGGCACTCTGGTTAAAATAATAATGTCAGAAAATCAAAGGAAACAAAAGTCTCACTATACTAAATCAGAGTCAAGCTTTACAAAATGTAAGTTGTTAAAACATGGAAAAAGTTAGACTATACTAAGTTATTATTATTTGTTTGTTTAAGTCAGATTATACTATACTCAGAGTCATAAGTTTACAAAATGTACTAAAGTACAGTGAATGTCGGTTTGTCTCCATCACTGAAAATAACATACATGTAAACAGACATAAAACTGCTGTCCTGTGCAGTTGGGGTGAAAAAACACAACCATTTCACTCCTAATAATACCTATTTGATCCTTTTGGGGAAATGCAGCTTTACCCAGTTGATGTCTGCCCTCAGAGGAACAGTTAGAAATGTCTTGTTCAGGGACATCCTGACTTGCTGCTATGGCCGAGCCTTGAACCTGTTACCTGCGGCTCATCAGTCAGTCACTCTATCCATTCACCTACAGCTGTCTTCCTGGGATCTGTGGTTCTAAAACATTTTGTTGTCAACCCCCCGAATTGACATGTATTTGGGCAGTGGACCCCAATGTGAAAGGATGTAGTGTCAGGGCCCCCCATGAAAAAGATGTATATTTATGCTGTTACAATGTTTTTTTTTTTTAATTATTTGTCTTGTTTGTTGTTCAAGTCAAAGGAGAAGAAAAGCTGTATTGTATCAACCAGCAGATAGCTCAGTGAGGTGAGACACTATATATGTGATCCAGAGGCCATGGGTTCGAATCCCACTGGAGTCTTTCCTGTCATGCTCTCCTTTGCAGACTGGCTTCCAGAAAAACAAGTTAAAACTACCAGGAAGGCTGTATTTCTCAGCCAACGGCTAGCTCAATGGAAGAGCATCTGTCCAATAACTTGACTTGACTTGAGTGGGTTCGATTCCCACTCATGGCAAGTGTCCCCGTTAAGTTGGGGCAGCGGATAAATTGACTGATATCAGTAGTGTTGCTTTCCTTTATAGACTAACTTCCAGAAAAACAACATAAATCCACCAAGAAACCTGTATTTCTCAGCCAACAGCTAGCTCAATGGAAGAGCATCTGTCCAATAACTTGACTTGACTTGACTTGAGTGGGTTCGATTCCCACTCATGGCAAGTGTCCCCGGTAAGTTGGGGCACTGGATAAATTGACTGAAATTCGGTCTTGGGTTCGATTCCCACTCACGTGAAGTCCCCGCTAAATTGGGGCAGCGGATAAATTGACTGATATCCGTAGAATAACTTGTAGGAGTGTCCTGGTTCAAATCCAGTCACCACCTTAGTAACTGAGACCAAATCTGGCCAATTTGATCTCAGTTACTGAGCGATAGAGGGTGTGTAGAGTAGAAGGTAGTGGAGGGGGTAGAGTAGAGAGGAGGTGGGGTAGAGTAGAATAGGGGAGTAGGGGGAGGAGTAGGAATAGGAGGTAGAATAGAGGGATGAGTAGGAATAGAAGGCGGAATAGGGGGAGGAGTAGGAATAGGGGGCAGATTAGGGGGAGGAGTATGAGGCAGAGTAGTAGGTAGGGGGAGGAGTAGGAGGCAGAGTAGGAGTAGGGGGAGGAGTAGGCAGAATAGGGGGAGGAATAGGGGAAGGGGGAGGAGTAGAAGGCAGAATAGGAGTAGGAGGTGGGATGAGTAGGAATAGGGGGCGGAATAGGGGGAGGAGTATGAGGCAGAGTAGGAGTAGGAGGTAGAGTAAGAATAGGGGGAGGAGTAGGAGGTAGAGTAAGAATAGGGGGAGGAGTAGGAGGCAGAGTAGGGGGAGGAGTAGGAATAGGGGGGAGTAGGCAGAATAGGGGGAGGAGTAGGCAGAATAGGGGAAGGAGTAGGAATAGGGGGAGGAGTAGGAGGCAGAATAGGGGGAGGAGTAGGCGGGGAGGAATAGGGGAAGGAGTAGGAATAGGGGGAGTAGAAGGCAGAATAGGGGGTAGAATAGAGGGATGAGTAGGAATAGGGGGATGAGTAGGGGGAGGAGTAGGAATAGGGGGCAGATTAGGGGGAGGAGTATGAGGCAGAGTAGGAGTAGGAGGTAGAGTAAGAATAGGGGGAGGAGTAGGAGGCAGAGTAGGAATAGGAGGCAGAGTAGGGGGAGGAGTAGGCAGAATAGGGGGAGGAGTAGGCAGAATAGGGGGACGAATAGGGGAAGGAGTAGGAATATGGGGAGGAGTAGAAGGCAGAATAGGGGGAGGAGTAGGAGGCAGAGTAGGGGGAGGAGTAGGAATAGCGGGACGAGTAGGAGGCAGAATAGGAGTAGGAGGCAGAATAGGGGGAGTAGGAGGCAGAGTAGAGGAGGAATAGGGGGAGGAGTAGGAGGCAGAATAGGGGTAGGAGTAGGAGGCGGAATAGTAGGGGGAGGAGTAGGAGTAGGAGGCAGAATAGGGGGAGGAGTAGGAGGCGGAGGAGTAGGAGGCAGAGTAGGAATAGGAGGCAGAGTAGGGGGAGGAATAGTAGGGGGCAGAGGAGTAGGAGGCATTATGGCTAGTGCCAACACTCCTATTTTTCTCTAGTTCTCCTCTTATTGCAAATCTCAAATAAAATTTCACCTCCACACACGCGCTATTGCAAATGTCTAATAAAATTTAACCTCTACACACGGGCTATTGCAAATCTCTAATAAAATTTCACCTCCACACAAAAAACAAAATCATAATGATAACCATCTACTGCTCCGCCCTCTACCCACCACGCGTCCTACTCCGCCACCCTATTCCTACTCCTCTGCCCATTCCTACTCCTTCCCCTATTCGTCCCCCTATTCTGCCTACTCCTCCCCCTATTCTGCCTCCTACTCCTCCCCCTATTCCTACTCCTCCCCCTACTCTGCCTCCTATTCCTACTCTGCCTCCTACTCTGCCTCCTATTCCTACTCTGCCTCCTACTCTGCCTCCTACTCTGCCTCATACTCCTCCCCCTAATCTGACCCTTATTCCTACTCCTCCCCCTATTCCTACTCATCCCCCTATTCCTACTCATCCCTCTATTCTACCTCCTATTCCTACTCCTCCCCCTATTCTGCCTTCTACTCCCCCTATTCTGCCTCCTACTCCTCCCCCTATTCCTACTCCTTCCCCTATTCTGCCTACTCCTCCCCCTATTCTGCCTACTCCTCCCCCCTACTCCTCCCCCTATTCCTACTCCTCCTCTGCCTCCTACTCCTCCCCCTATTCTTACTCTACCTCCTACTCCTCCCCCTATTCTTACTCTACCTCCTACTCTGCCTCATACTCCTCCCCCTATTCCGCCCCCTATTCCTACTCATCCCTCTATTCTACCTCCTATTCCTATTCTGCCTTCTACTCCTCCCCCTTCCCCTATTCCTCCCCCTATTCTGCCTACTCCTCCCCCTACTCCTACTCTGCCTCCTACTCCTCCCCCTATTCTTACTCTACCTCCTATTCTTACTCTACCTCCTACTCTGCCTCATACTCCTCCCCCTAATCTGCCCCCTATTCCTACTCCTCCCCCTATTCCGCCCTCTATTCCTACTCATCCCTCTATTCTACCTCCTATTCCTACTCCTCCCCCTACTCTACCTCCTACTCCTCCCCTATTCTACCTCCTCTCTACTCTACCCCCTCCACTACCTTCTACTCTACACACCCTCTATCGCTCAGTAACTGAGATCAAATTGGCCAGATTTGGTCTCAGTTACTAAGGTGGTGACTGGATTTGAACCAGGACACTCCTACAAGTTATTCTACGGATATCAGTCAATTTATCCGCTGCCCCAATTTACCGGGGACTTCACGTGAGTGGGAATCGAACCCAAGACCGAATTTCAGTCAATTTATCCAGTGCCCCAACTTACCGGGGACACTTGCCATGAGTGGGAATCGAACCCACTCAAGTCAAGTCAAGTCAAGTTATTGGACAGATGCTCTTCCATTGAGCTAGCTGTTGGCTGAGAAATACAGGTTTCTTGGTGGATTTATGTTGTTTTTCTGGAAGTTAGTCTATAAAGGAAAGCAACACTACTGATATCAGTCAATTTATCCGCTGCCCCAACTTAACGGGGACACTTGCCATGAGTGGGAATCGAACCCACTCAAGTCAAGTCAAGTTATTGGACAGATGCTCTTCCATTGAGCTAGCCGTTGGCTGAGAAATACAGCCTTCCTGGTAGTTTTAACTTGTTTTTCTGGAAGCCAGTCTGCAAAGGAGAGCATGACAGGAAAGACTCCAGTGGGATTCGAACCCATGGCCTCTGGATCACATATATAGTGTCTCACCTCACTGAGCTATCTGCTGGTTGATACAATACAGCTTTTCTTCTCCTTTGACTTGAACAACAAACAAGACAAATAATTAAAAAAAAAAAACATTGTAACAGCATAAATATACATCTTTTTCATGGGGGGCCCTGACACTACATCCTTTCACATTGGGGTCCACTGCGCAAATACATGTCAATTCGGGGGGTTGACAACAAAATGTTTTAGAACCACAGATCCCAGGAAGACAGCTGTAGGTGAATGGATAGAGTGACTGACTGATGAGCCGCAGGTAACAGGTTCAAGGCTCGGCCATAGCAGCAAGTCAGGATGTCCCTGAACAAGACATTTCTAACTGTTCCTCTGAGGGCAGACATCAACTGGGTAAAGCTGCATTTCCCCAAAAGGATCAAATAGGTATTATTAGGAGTGAAATGGTTGTGTTTTTTCACCCCAACTGCACAGGACAGCAGTTTTATGTCTGTTTACATGTATGTTATTTTCAGTGATGGAGACAAACCGACATTCACTGTACTTTAGTACATTTTGTAAACTTATGACTCTGAGTATAGTATAATCTGACTTAAACAAACAAATAATAATAACTTAGTATAGTCTAACTTTTTCCATGTTTTAACAACTTACATTTTGTAAAGCTTGACTCTGATTTAGTATAGTGAGACTTTTGTTTCCTTTGATTTTCTGACATTATTATTTTAACCAGAGTGCCATAGCTGAGTGGTTAGTGGGCCTGCCTGGTGATCTGGATGTCCTGGGTACGATTCCAGGTCAGGTCAACAATGTGGCAATGTGTGTGCCTTAGAGTGATTTGAGGCTGTTAGTTGTTAAAGTGCAGAGGACACATGTATGTGCCTAACAGTATATACTTAGCGAGCACACTGACGTTATTGCCACTACTTATTCGGCCCGTTTTTTGACCCCTAACTAGTCCTTCATACTTTTAGCTACAAACTCCGTTCCAACTCTACAACGTTCGGCCTACTTAGGACATATCGGCTACCATTAGAATTTTAGAGATATTTCACTTTTAATTCCTAAAAATACCTTAGACCTTTAGAAGATTTAGAACCTTAAACCTTTAAAACCTTTTTCCCCCGTTCTGAATTCCCATAGACGTGTTTAATATTGCATGTTTAATATCGCGTGTTAAATAAGAACTGTGTTCCAAAAATAAACAAATGACCCCGGCGGTTTTACTCTTATGGATATGAAGCATCAACTGACGGGGAGAAAACGCTAATGTTACTTCAGCCGAATTAGTTACATTTTCGCCAGAAACGGACTGTTTCAAATATGAGTGACTGACTATCATAAACGATACAGAGGCTCCTCCCTGACAATATCGCCGAAGCAGTTTGTTTATTTTTGGACCACAATTCTTATTCACCTGTTTCCTTGGCTGTGTGTTTTCCACTTCCTGTCGATTTGATCCAATGATATCCAATGAAATCGACAGGAAGTGGAAAACACACAGCCTAGGATGACCCAATGTTATTCTCCATAGAGAAATTACTTTGCGACCCAGGGGATGGACGAGTGACATCAGGACTTCTGTACTCTATACAGTGACAAACACCTTAAGGAGTGGGGACTGTTCTAATAATGGGTTAACATGTGCATGTACAAACTGGATTTATCCACTAGAGGGCAGTGTTGCCCTTCCACCTCGGTCCGGTATGCCTCTCGGTCGGTCGGAAGGAAGGAAAGAACGATCGATTATAACAATTGGGTGTCAGGGAAACGAGCTCGACCTTTTCATCATCAGAGGACAACAAGAATGGAACAGATGTTTTCACATATACAGTCTATTATTTTATTCCCACTGCGCAATGCCATTTTTGAACGTCCCATTTTTGGTCCCTGGAGGGTGCAGAATGAACGTTTTATCTGAAGTCTTCTGAACGTCCAATTTCAACGTCCACACCTCTATATAAGGGCTTATTCTAGTCCAAATGTGGTCATTGTGGACGTCTTTTCTACGTCAAATTTAGACTAATTATAGACATTTTTTATACTGCTTCTAGGCTCGGTGCATAACTGTAATCCCCATTTTCAGAAAGTGGCCCATTTCCTGTTCATTTTCCTGTAGCTTTGTTTGATTGGCTCAGCAGAAACACATTTGAAGGTGTGTTTCCAGTTAACATGCTGCTGAGCTAATCAAACAAAGCTACAGGAAAATAAACAGGATCAAATGGTTATGCCACCTTCTGAAAACTGGGAATACAGTACACGGAGGTTTACAAATAAATCACAATTCAATACACTTATTTCCTTATTATCTCTTTATTTTTCTTGTGAATACACAGTTCCACAATTACAGTATTCGACAAATATTCTGTGTTCAATGATTGTGGAATATTTGTGGACTGGAACTAGACCCCCTGAAAGGGAGTCTAGTTCATAGGACCACAATGGAAACAAGTCCCCAGGACTTGTGTTATCCTTTTAGCCTTAACGTACCTCATGAGGTTTACCTTTCTGACTAATTAAGTATTCAAACAAACAGCAGATCAAGCCAGCTTTGAATTATTTTGACAGAACAGAAGCGGGACAGCCACTCCCACAATGTTGTTCCATGCTGTCTAGCTCAAGACTGAATACAGAAGGACACACACACACACACACACAAGGACACACACACACAGGCTGATTAAGCTTGATCCAGAACGGAACAGTTAACTTCTTTTTTTTTTTTACACGTCACTAGTCGAATGAAAATAAAATAATAATAAAAGATAATAGCACAGCCTACTTTGCAGGGACACCCTTTTTGCTTGGGCCGGTCCCACAACAACCGAAAAATATTAAACAAGTGCTATACTGAATAGCCAGTGAGCTACCAGGGTAAGGTCCAACCAGAGCTACTTTGTTGAACAGAACAGAACACAAGTACAAAATACACAATACTGTACAATACTGTGACACTAAGATCCCCCACAATGGACAGTGAAAGTTCAAGTTAAATCAGTCCTGAGTGCCTGCTGTGTGTCCTCCGCCTCCCCTTCTCGCTGGAGCATGCTTGAGGTGGTCTGCGTCATGCTGCCTTATGAGGTCCTCTGTGGCTTCTGGGTCGAATTTCATGACTGCATCTGCATAGTAGAAAAAGACAATAAAAAATGTGCAACGGCAACATGCTGTCCTAGTCCCTATCTGACATAATACACAGATCGATGTGTCAGGAAGGCCATGAGCATAATGACTGACTCGTCCCACCCTTCCCACCATCTTTGAACTCCTGCCATCTGGTAGATGGCAGGATAAGATGATGCTGATGCTGATGATAAGAGCTCAGGGGGAAGCACCAGCAGGTCATCCAACAGCTGCCCCAAACCATCAGAACCCTGAATGCTCGCCATATATTGCCAAAACCAACATCTTGAAAGATGGATAGCACTTTGAATAGTTCTGTATCTATATTTCACTTTGAATGCATCAGCACTTTTTACCAATGTTGTCTGCTCTCTGCTTTTTAATGTTTGCCTCTTTTTAATGTGCACCATAAGTTGTGGAGAACGGTATTTTGCTCCCCTGTATACCTAGTGTGTATTGTGGAAGTGACAATAAAACTGATTCAGAGTCTCCATATTGATATGCAAAAATGTGTTGCTTGTTTAATACAACTAGTTTAATACAAAGCCATCTCCCTTCTACACCTAACCACCACAGTTATTTAAAATGTTATGATAGCCAACGGTAGACAGTTGGCATTGTATTTTTTATGTCAACAGGGAAGGACATGTTTTACCCAATTAAATTTAGAGATTGGCGGGTGCCACTTGTCTGTCCTTGGTCAACATGAAATATGGGCTTACCTTGTATTGCTCTGAAAAAGTCTTAGGTCTTCTCCAAAGCAGTCTTCTCTTTTTCCTCTTCCCCTTCATGTTCAACTGTGCCATCAGGCTGTTACTGAAGAGCCTGAAGAAAAACAATGTTAATAATGTAGTAGGATTTATTGTAAAACATGGTATAAACCCTTTATACTACTAATTTTCACTTAATGTTCAACCATTATGTCATTGACATGACATAACAGAGGGTTCAGGTGTTAAGCTAAAAAAAAGGCAAATTAATAGAAACATGCAGTCAGGCCCTCATCTAGAAGAATTAACCAAATAAGTGTTCAGACATTGAAAACCACAGCGCACCCAAACATCACACAAGGGTTAATTCATAGTGTATGTTGAAACATACCGGTCAATAACTTTGTGGACACAGTCCTTAATGTCCTTCCCTCCATTACGGGAAAGTTGCAGCAACTGTTTGAATAAGTCCATGAAAACTTTCACTGACATACCCCAGAGGAACATAAAAAGTGTGCAAGTGCATCTTATGCTGTTCATTACTTCCAGACTTTTGTAAAGCCTACCAGGGTATTAAAAGCTTGGACATCACTGAGGAGTTGCTCCTCTCTCTGGAAGTCCTCCATGTTCTCCATTCTCTCAACATGACTGGCGGCTGAAGAGGCAGGCTCTTTAATGTCTATTAATATGGTTAGGACTTTCTTCTGGTATACTGAAAAATAAGTAAGTGTATATTAACACAATAAATGTTATCTGACATTATAGACACCACCCTACAATGATACAAAACACTGCTATAATTGAAGAGCAGTTTTTGTGTCCCAATAGGAGAGGAGACAAGGACAGAGAGAACAGTAAAGGAAGAAAGGAGAGAAAGGGCAGAAGAGAGAAGGGTTGCAAATTAAAAGTGTCCCCCAGTTTTCTTGGCCAGTGTCCTGTCTTCATTGAAATAGCTCAGAACTTACCTTGTGTTGGCAATGCCCATGTTGGCCTCTCAGTCATTGCATAGCAGCTGTAATAAGAACAAAAAGTATGTTTTAGAAATTACAAAGTGATATTTTTGCATTAAAACTTTCCAAGACAGATGACTATAAATCGTACCCAGGAGAAATAACAAATCTGTCATATTGTAACAATTAGGGGTGCACAATACTACTTGTTGAATTATAAAGGTTTTCATTACTTGGGGCCTTTGGACAACTCACCATGTCTGACCGTGTCCCTCGACCCATCACTGCGGTGGGACCGGTCATCGTGGCTGGTCCTGGACCTGATGCTGTGCCGGTATCTGACACTGTGTCTGGAGCCATCACTGTGCCTGGAGCCATCACCGTCCATGGACCTGATGCTGGATCTATCACTGGACCTAGAACATTTGTGGCCATTTCATTTTTGGACATAATACTACTACAATACCATGTTACACTGAAAGAGACTCACCCCTACTGGTTGGTCTTAGATGTTGACAATCACACATCTCCTCTGCTGACAGGTGGCCTAGACCAAGCTGTAGGAAATCACTAGGGCAGCGATAAGGGCTGGAGACCAACCAGTAGAAGTCAGTCGCTACTGATGCTGTGCCCTAAACTTACCTGGAGCGATAGCCATGCCTTGGAGGACCTCTAGCTGCTTTTTGGTTTGCTTGTTGAGCTCTTGAACACACATGTTCTTAGATTTAACATGGCTCCGTTAGTAAGCAAAAAGGTGACCTTTTAAAATGTGACGAATACCCACTGGGTGTGGAGGACGTTTCTCTGCTCCGAGGTGCTAGGCTTGCATGTCCAGAGCCTGGAAAAGACAAAGAATGTGCTTAGATTCCAAATATTGATTTGTAAAGAAAAAGGTGACTGTTGAAATGATATTTATACTCACTAGGTGTGGACGTTTCCCTGCACCGCGATCCCTCAGCACGCTCCACCGGGCGAGGCAAGTCTGAAACACGTGATTGAGCCTGTAACAACTTACTCACTGCTTGTGAATTAGGTATGGTAATGCTTGTTTTAGTATACACAACATGTAACACCTTGTACTGAATGTACTTTAAATGTGTTGGTGCAATGGAGAAAGGGTCGTGGACATTTCTCTGCTCCGAGGTGCTACACTTGCATGTCGGGAGCCTGGAAAAGAAAGAATTTTCTTAGATACCAAATATTGATTTGTAAACAAAAGGTGACTGCTTAAATGTGATGCATACTCACTGTGTGTAGACATTTCCCTGTGCCGAGACCCCTCAGCATGATCCAACTCGACAGACATGGTGTCCACCACGACATCCACCAGGCCATCCAGGGCTTGATTTTGTCTGAAACAAAACAATCAGCTTATAACTGATTTCATTGTTGTGTGTACCCAATACATCAGTATCATATTTCATAAATTGACATCAATACTCAACAAGCATTGAGTAACACATTGTTGTCCTGGCTGGACTGCAACTTCCTTGGTGCGATAGGAAAGGAGGTCACCTATACGGATGCACTATAAAGTAAAAATAAACATATCCATATCAAAAACAGACAGCCTTAAAGCATTTGATTGACATTGGATTTATAAATTGATAATTGAAAAAAGTTACAGATCAACATCAGATTCTGTTAAAGTACAAAACATGATATAAAACATGGTCTACAATGTGAGGCCCAGTTTCTGTTAACACATTTCACAGTTTCTGTTAACACATAGAAATTACTTGAGAAACAGATGAACTCTACATCAGTCATTTCTTTATACAGTCTGGTGTGACCTCGTTCCACTGTTGTGGTTATTGTGTGTACCATGGTGTCCTTAAATGCTCTCAATTCATCCTGCATTGGTGTGATTTCGAGCACTCAAGTGATTGTAATGTGCGAGTGAGGCTGTACTTGACATCTCTCAGTGACTCTGTATTACGTTCTTGCTCTCTCTTCATTTGTTGGAAATTGATTTTGACCATTGCTTCCAGGTGGTGATGGGCAATACGCATTCCTTCCATAGCATTAGCCAGTTCCACCAATGTGGGTCCCGGTGCTATAGAAAAGGTCGGCCGCAAGGGAGGGATGTGGTCGGGGGTGACATTGCCGCAAATGTCCATATCAATTAGACTGTAATTGATTGATTGTCCATCTGGCTAGTGGATTTGATCCGGTTCATTGATTTGAATTATTTCACTCATTGCAGTTGAATGTCCATCCGGTTCATTGATCTGATTTATTTCACTTATTGCAGGTGAATGTCCATCCAGTCATTGATCTGATTTATTTCACTTATTGCAGGTGAATGTCCATCCAGTCATTGATCTGATTTATTTCACTTATTGCAGGTGAATTTCCATCCGGTTCATATATTTGAGGCTGGTTAGCTTGAGTTGACATTGTTTGAGGCTGATTTGTTTGAGGGTGGTGGTGATTTGTTTGAGGGTGGTGGGTTTGACACCAACACGGGTGTTGAGTTTCCATTTCATGAAAGTCCCGCAAGTTTCCATCAACATTTGCCATTTTGAAATTGCAAATGTTCCCTTTTTGATTGCGTTTGAATAAATAAAATTGTTATTTCACACTGAGCTTGTTTGCACAGTTTTGCTTGTTTGTTCCTTTGTTTGTTGAAAATGATCCAGTTTTGCACCTGTGTGAACACAGTTGTTTTTGCTTGAGATTGAGGTCCTTTTAAACATCTGGGGTGCCACTTTTTATGTAACAGTTTAGCTTTGATTTTACTGTTTGGGGTGCCAGTTAGGCCAAAGCCTTACACAAATTTAGTCCAGTTTGGACAAAAAACGCTTTTTTAAAAGCCAACCTTACACAGGATTTAAATGCACAATTAGTAGAACCAAATTAACCTTAAAACCTGAAACCAGGGATTGATTACCCACAAAAGAATACCTTCGACTCAATAAACAGAATGAATGAAATACACAGACACAAAAAAACTCAGTTTGACTTTGTATTGTAAAATAATCCCCAATCCAGTCCACAGTTTGTCCAATACCACACAGTTTAGCGTCAGTTCACAGAGAGTCACTATTCACAACCCACTGTTCCTTCAAAACAGGTTATTCACAAATGTATTGAAACCTTGGTTAACCAAAATAAAATAAAAAGACAAAATAAAAATGCCCCACGACCTTTACCGTGGTGGCGAACGAATGAATGAGGCAACCAGTGGTATACCGTGTTTGTGTGAGAGAGGGGGGGGGGGGGGGGGTAGCTCCAGGAATACGCTCCGCTTTTTCCGGTCAGCCCGTGTGTTTTTCCGGTGTGCCTGTGTGTGTGTGCGGTTTGGATTGTGTAGTTACCTTGCCATGATGTAACTCCAAAGGTCACTGCAGATCAACAGCGAAACAAAATGAAACATATTACAAACATAAACAAACAGATATTACATATATTACAAACAGAAGAGATACTCAGGCGTCTTCTTCTTTTGTGTGTCATCATCATCATCATCAGATGTCCAGCTCATTATTTGATTTACACACATATAGTGTGTAAATCTGTATGTGTTTGTGTGTGTGTGTGTGTGCGCGCGCACACACACACACACACACACACACACTTTGGTAGAGGTTTGGATTGTGTAAATCTGTATGTGTTTGTGTGTGCGCGCGCGCACACACACACACACTTTGGTAAAATAAAGTTTATCTAGAAAGAAAGATGATCATTTGTGGTGCAGTTGATTAGTTACAAAATATCCATGGGCAGATTTAACAGAACTGATGATTTACGTACACATGATTTGATTTACACACATATAGTGTGTAAATCTGTCTGTGTTTGTGTGTACACGCACACACACACACACACACACACACACACACACACACTTTGGTAGAGGTTTGGATTGTGTAAATCTGTATGTGTTTGTGTGTGTGCGCGCGCGCACACACACACACACACACACACACTTTGGTACAGATCATTTGTGGTGCAGTTGATTAGTTACAAAATATCCGTTGGCAGATTTAACATCATGTTACACACATAGTGTGTATATCTGTATGTGTTTGTGTGCGCGCACACACACACACACACACACACACACGTACGTAGAGGTTTGGATTGTGTAGTTACCTTGCCATGATGTAACTCCAAAGGTCACTGCAGATCAACAGCAAGACAAAATGAAACATATATTACAAACATAAACAAACAGATATTACATATATTACAATATATTACAAACAGAAGTGAGACTCAGGAATCTTCTTCTTTCGTGTATCATCATCAGATGTCCAGCTCAATGACGTGCAGCCACGCCCTCGTCTCAGGTCCCACATCAAAGAGACCGGCCTCCGATGGTGGTCTATACAGGACACAGAGGTGATTATGTGATCGGCAGTCTGCTTAAGCATACTTTGCAGTCTGTCAGGCCCAAACTCTACGAGGAGTAGCGCTGGCAAATAAAGTTCATCTAGATTTAACAGAACTGATGATTTACGTACACATCATAACTTACAGCCTGGTGTACAGCCTTGCCGTTCGCTCATCGGCGTAGGGAACAGTTGCTCCATCCATCACATCTCACTAACGCCTAGTATGTCGAGGCAATAATCTCTCATCGTCTTCAGCACCTGGTCCATACGACCACACTGGAACAGTCTTCGGACGTTTCAGGTGCCTACTCCTGTGTTGGCCTTGGTGTTGAAGATCTCGGGAAGGAAGGAAGGAAGAAAAAAAAGAAAGAAAGAAAGAAAGAAAGACAAAAAATGCTCATTAAATTGCTCATAAAATAATATCATGATCATAAGTACCACATTCCAATTTGACTGGAAGAAGGGTTAAATATCCAGTAATAGTTTTTTTTAATAATGCACTTTCTGCTTGTCTGTCATTGTCAAGAGACACACATATTGTTAGGCATTGAATACTGTAGGCTACTGATAGCCCTGCATTGGGATTATGTTGGCATGAACACAAAATAAACACAAATCATTTGTGGTGCAGTTGATTAGTTACAAAATATCCGTAGGCAGATTTAACAGAACTGATGATTTACCTACACATCATGACTTGATTTACACACACACACACACACACACACACACACACACACACACACACACACTTTGGTATAGGTTTGGATTGTGTAGTTACCTTGCCATGATGTAACTCCAAAGGTCAATGCAGATCAACTGCGAGACAAAATGAAACATATATTACAAACATAAACAAACAGATATTAAATATATTACAATACATTACAAACAGAAGTGAGACTCAGGCATCTTCTTCTTTCGTGTATCATCATCAGATGTCCAGCTCAATGACGTGCAGCCACTCCCACGTCTCAGGTCCCACATCAAAGATGCCGGTCTCCGACGGTGGTCTATACAGGACACAGAGGTGATTATGTGATCGGCAGTCTGCTTAAGCATACTTTGCAGTTTGTCAGGCCCAAACTCTAGGAGGAGTAGCGCGGCAAAATAAAGTTTATCTAGGAAGAAAGAATAATAATAAAGTCGGAAGGTTATTATAGTCTGGTTGCTCTGTTAGGGAAACCACACTAATAAACACAGATCATTTGTGGTGCAGTTGATTAGTTACAACATATCCGCAGACAGATTTAACAGAACTGATGATCTACGTACAAATCTTAACTTACAGCCTGGTGTACAGCCTTGCCGTGATGATGCGTTTGCTCATCGGCGTAGGGAACAGTTGCTCCATCCATCACATCTCACTAACGCCTAGTATGTCGAGGCGATAATCTCTCATCGTCTTCAGCACCTGGTCCATACGACCACACTGGAACAGTCTTCGGACGTTTCAGGTGCCTACTCCTGTGTTGGCCTTGGTGTTGAAGATCTCTGTAAGGAAGGAAGGAAGAAAAAAAGAAATTAAGACAAAAAGAAATGCTCATTAGATTGCTCATAAAATAATATCATGATCATAAGTACCACATTCTGATTTGACTGGAAGGAGGGTTAAATATCCAGTAATAGTTTTTTTATAATGCACTTTCTGCTTATCTGTCATTGTCAAGACAGACATATATTGTTAGGCATTGAATACTGTAGGCTACTGATAGCCCTGCATTGGGATTATGTTGGCATGAACACAGAATAAACACACATCATTTGTGGTGCAGTTGATTAGTTACAAAATATCCTTAGGCAGATTTAACAGAACTGATTATTTACGTACACATCATGACTTGATTTACACACACACACACACACACACACACACCAGAGACCTGCACGGGTCCAATTTTGAGAACCCGCGCCCGCCCCGCCCGTCAATACTCAGATCCGTAGACCGACCCGCCATCCGTGATTATTTCAAAATACGAACCAGACCCGCCCGTCAAATAAACGACCCGTTGTCCGCCCGTTTACCCGTGATTACATGCAGAGTAAAATGTAAATCCTATTGAAAAGTGTGTTGAAAAAGATAGCAGCCTTCAACAACAGCGCTACATTCAGTGGTCAGGTTCGTACAGAAATCAAGTTAAGACGGAGGAGCGAGCTTAAGCCACGCGCGTGAACGTGCATCTACGCAGCATGTGTCGTTGTCAGATGGTTTTAATTTGAAGGTTTAACAGGATGTTCAATGTATTTTTGTGAGTTAAGATTACTGACCAGCGTGCTCCATGCAGTTGTGCTGTGTTAAGTTACACAAGTGACGTTGTTTGGGCGGAAACAGTGCTCTCTGATTTTCACAATAAAATGATACTCGCCCGCGATTAGTTCAGTACCGCCCGTCCCCGGACCCGTGATATTATCAAAGTAAAAGTTTCACCCGTTAAACGCGGGTACCCGTCTGGTATCCGCGGGTACCCGGCTGGTATCCGCGGGTACCCGGCTGGTATCCGCGGGTACCCGGCTGGTATCCGCGGGTACCCGGCTGGTATCCGCGGGTACCCGGCCCGTTGCAGGACTCTGACACACACACACACACACACTTTGGTAGAGGTTTGGATTGTGTAGTTACCTTGCCATGATGTAACTCCAAAGGTCACTGCAGATCAACAGCGAGACAAAATGAAACATATTACAAACATAAACAAACAGATATTACATATATTACAGTATGTTACAAAGAGAAGTGAGACTCGGGCATCTTCTTCTTTCGTGTATCATCATCAGATCAATGACTTGCAGCTCAATGACTTGCAGCCACGCCCTCGTCTCAGGTCCCACATCAAAGAGACCGGCCTCCGATGGTGGTCTGTACAGGACACAGAGGTGATTATGTGATCGGCAGTCTGCTTAAGCATACTGTGCTGTTTGTCAGGCCTAAACTGTGGGAGGAGTAACGTGGCAAAATAAAGTTTATCTAGAAAGAAAGAAGAATAAAGTCGGAAGATTACTATAGTCTGGTTGCCCTGTTAGGGCAACTACACTAATAAACACAGGTCATGTGTGGTGCAGTTGATTAGTTACAACATATCCGCAGACGGATTTAACAGAACTGATGATTTACGTACAAATCTTAACTTACAGCCTGGTGTACAGCCATGCCGTGATGATGCGTTCGCTCATCGTCGTAGGAAACAGTTGCTCCATTCATCACATCTCACTAACGCCTAGTATGTCGAGGCGATAATCTCTCATCGTCTTCAGCACCTGGTCCATACCACCACACTGGAACAGTCCTCGGACATTTCAGGTGCCTACTCCTGTGTTGGCCTTGGTGTTGAAGATCTCGGGAAGGAAGGTAGAAAGAAAGAAAAAAATTAAAAAATGAAGAAAGCCAGAAAAAAAGACATTAAAAAAATGCTCATTAGATTGCTCATAAAATAATATCATGATCATAAGTACCACATTCTGATTTGACTGGAAGGAGGGTTAAATATCCAGTAATATTTATTTTTTTAATAATGCACTCTCTTCTAGTCTGTCATTGTCAAGAGACACATATATTGTTAGGCATTGAATACTGTAGACTACTGATAGCCCTGCATTGGGATTATGTTGGCATGAACACAGAATAAACAGATCATTTGATCAAGAAAGCAGAACAAAACTAGTTTCAAATCCAGCCCAAGAGTGAGTGTTCAAGCGTGCCACATTCCACCAATCTTTAGCGGTTACATGAAGCACATTTCGTAATGTAGCAAGCAGTTCGTCATCCGCTAGAGGATTGAGAGCAAGGAAATCACGACACCTCTCAAGGTAAAGGAGGGGATCAGAACTGTCATCCTTCTTCCCAAAAGTAGGAAATTCCAATTTAATTGGCCTTACAGGGCGTCTACACCCATCTGTATGAGCAGACGTATGAGTAGGAGAGCCAGAAGGAATTGCAGAGGTGGTGGGTGAAGGACTAAGGAAGCCATGAGTTTGAGGAACAGGATGCATAGTGGACTGCATCCGGGAGGGTGTGGGCTGTCTGGGCTGTCTCCAGTTGTTCGGAGAAGACAGCCTGTTTCTCAGTAGTAGACACCACAGAAGCTGTGTGCAGTGACGTTTGCCTGAGTGTGGTCATGTCGACCGACATGTCCCATAACATTTTACCGCATTGTGAAAGCTCCATCTGTAAACGGTCTACTGACTTAATCAAAGGAGTAGTGGTTGCATTTACTTCCTGAAGAAGCGCTTGGTGGTGGTTCTGTAAGTGCCACTGAACGGCAGTGGTGAGTTGTGTTCTATGGTAATCAAACTGTTTGTCCATATAATTAGTTATTTCATCTTTTCCCTTCTCATTGAGTTGTATTCATTTGTTAGACAGTGCGTCCATGGCATTTTTAAGCTCCTTTGTTTGTCCTTCCTGTTCAACTCTGAGCTGTTTGATTTGATCGAGGAGGAGTTTGAAGTGTTTGCTGACTTTTATGCAGACTGTTTACATCATCTTGAATTTGGAGTAATAGCCATGAAGGTGTGAAAGTAGGTGGAGGTTGCCTGTGTCCAGGTGGCGGATTGCGGTGTTCAGGTAAATTAATGAGGTCCATGTCAACTATGGTATGACTGGTTAGCCTTCCTTCCTCCTGCACATCTACAGGGATCTGGCCATCTCCAGATTGATTCACAATAACCGGTTCCACATTACTTTCATCCTCAGACTCAGTTTTACGTGGTGCATTGGTGACTTGGGTTTCCATGTTGGCTCCATTGATTGGTTGATTGACTGGGTTTGGCTCTGGGGTTTCCATGTTGGCTCCATTGATTGATTGATTGACTGGGTCTGGCTCTGGGTTTTCCAGGTTGGCTCCATTGATTGGTTGATTGACTGGGTTTGGCTCTGGGTTTTCCAGGTTGGCTCCATTGATTGATTGATTAGGTTTGGCTCTGGGTTTTCCATGTTGGCTCCATTGATTGGTTGATTGCTCTGAGCTTTCCATGTTTGGTTTTATTATTCTCAATGTTTTATTGGTCCCATCTGGGGTGCCACTTTTATATGTAAGTCCTTTGTGTGTTTTTTTTTTTGAATAGTTACGTACACAGCATGACTTGATTTACACACATTTAGTGTGTAAATCTGTATGTGCGGGCACACATACTGTACACACACACACACACACACACACACACACACACACACACACACACACACACACACACACACTCTTTGGTAGCGGTTTGGATTGTGTAGTTACCTTGCCATGATGTAACTCCAAAGTTCACTGCAGATCAACAGCGAGACAAAATGAAACATATTACAAACATAAACAAACAGATATTACATATATTACAATATATTACAAACAGAAGTGAGACTCAGGTGTCTTCTTTCGTGTATCATCATCAGATGTCCAGCTCAATGACGTGCAGCCACGCCCTCGTCTCAGGTCCCACATCAAAGAGATCGGCCTCCGATGGTGGTCTGTACAGGACATAAGGTGATTATGTGATCGGCAGTCTGCTTAAGCATACTTTGCAGTCTGTCAGGCCCAAACTCTAGGAGGAGCAGCGCAGCAAAATAAAGTTTATCTAGAAAGAAAGATGAATAATAAAGTCGGAAGATTACTATAGTCTACTATAGTCCACACTAATAAACACAGATCATTTGTGGTGCAGTTGATTACAAAATATCCGTAGACAGATTAAACAGAACTGATGATTTACGTACACATCATAACTTACAGCCTGGTGTACAGCCTTGCTGGAACAACTATGCCCCCTAAAGGCAGTAAAGTAAAATAAGTAAAATGTTCCATTACAGACACCGTAGAAAAGCCGAAATCTGTATAGGGCATAGCAGTGGCGGCCATTTTCTGGTTCCACTTCAAAATAGTCAATGCATTTTTCCCATTGACATTTCCAATGTCATTTCCAAATATTTTTGGAAATGTCAATGGGAAAAATGCATTGACTATTTTGAAGTGGAACCAGAAAATGGCCACCACTGCTATGCCCTATTGAAAGGAAGAGGCTAGAACAGTAATTTTAAGCATTTATGCTTTTATTTCAGCAGGACAGTGAAGAGACTCAGTCAGGGCAAAGATGTGGCAATATGCAACACGGCCTGCTAATACTACAATAAGTAGGTCAGTAATAGTGTTCATTTTCAATGAAAATATAATAATATCAAACGTTTTTTTTATTTAGTAGAATGGGACATCACCTTGGGATGCCATCTTGGATTTGAATCAGTGGGTAATTCCACTGATTCAGTCCCAGTTTTTGAGCCCTAAAACCCAGGGTTAGTTAACCCTAAAACCCGGGGTTAGACACCAAAACCACCTTTCTGGGTTAAATAGTAATTGATATATAGCCATTTTAAGCTCCCGGCAGCCAGCTTGGACGGCATCTTGAAAATGTTCACATTTTGGTGGCAGTAGCATATAGTGAATTGCATTTGTACCCATGTTTGTGCCGAATCTAGGGGGAACAAGATCAGAGGAGCTCCTTCTGGTGTTGTGCCAGTGGGTGTCACTCAATCTAGCGTGAGTGAATACAATTGAATTGAACAGAAAAGAACATACCTTGGCATTTAAGTTGGCATCCAGTAGGATATTGTCTGGTTTCAGGTCCATGTGTACGAGGTCGTTCTTACTGTGAAGGAAGTCCATGGCCAGAGCCACCTGGTGGGCCAGACGGAACGCCAGGGCCCAGAGTGGAGGCTTAGACAGGGCCTTCTGGAGGGTCTTCAGGGAGCCTCCCTCCATCAGCTCAATTACTATACCCTGCCTCTCTTTGGAGCCCAGGCCAGGGGGGCGGCCCTGGTACATCCCATGGACCACGGGCACATACTGCTGGCCAGCAGCCTCTCGACACAGGGCAGCATATGATTGACCAAACTGCAGTGTGGACAGTGTAGGAGGAGAAGGACAGCAGTTAGAATACAGTTATATGGAGCGGACTTATATTATGAAATAAGTCATTATTGTAAATCAACCTAATAAAAAATAAATCCCAGCATAATAATTTAGCTTTTTGATCATTGTCATCATACCCATCATCTTTAGGTAACTTGATGGCCACTTTGCCCCAGTCCTTGTGTTCGTCACTATAGACAAATCCAAATCCCCCTGTGGCGATCCATTCCCAGTTCTCCAGGCTTTCGTTGCCAATTCTCACCATAGGACAGAACCATGAAAGATTCAACTCTAGAGGGAAATAATTATAGGACAATTAATCTGACATTTTAGCATACTCTCAATTTATAATAAATAGCTGCTGAGGCTTCATACATGCTTCCTTTATCATATTTTATATTTATAAAAGCCATGAATATTCATGCAAAACAAAACGCTCACTTCCACTGAAACAGGAATTGCGAACTTAGCAGAAGTGGGCTCCATTATTAGCCTAGTACCACACACCCTGAGAGCCCTATTATTAGCCTAGTACCACCAGTGTTTCTCTTATATGCATTTAACAGTGGTGGCACGCCACGGCTTGTTTTTGACCGCCACAGCTTGATTTTTATGCAAATTATGTTTTATATGCGACGCGTTGTGAGCTTGTAGGTGTGCGACACCGTCGTGTGACGAAGTATGAATTGTGCCGTGTTATCATTCTCTCCCCAGTCTCTCCTGTGAAACGGCTCCCCTTAGGGTAACAGCTTTCTATGGGTCACAAAGGTTTCAGTAACGTAGGCTTCACGGCACCGGCGGCTGCTCGCTAGAATGTGTTTATTTTGACAGCTCTGTTTGCTTACTTTTCTAAGATGATTTCAACGCAGATATTGTTGTTCACAAAGATGTAGCCTTGGATCATCATCAAGATTATCATAGACATATTTTATCGATTCTAACATTTGTATATCTATGAAAGACAGTAGCTGGTTTCCATAATCCAAATCCTCGCTGCACATTCAACACTCACAACGCAAGAACGCATGTCCGCTGATCTCATAAGATCCCGCACTCAATTCTATCTTAACTGATTGATGTCTAGTCTGGATATCAAAACGTGTGTCAGTTGTTTATGTCACAAGTCAATCAATGCGATTTGAAATGTGAGTTCGCGGCCCCACGGCGTCACTTTAGTTCCAGTCGGGAGGACCCGGGCGGGCGATTATTATCATCATCTTTATCACTGTAAACCCCAACTTGTTATTTCAACTTAAATATATGAATGTCCATGCTGCCTTAGAAGGATATGTCAAGACAACGAGTTAACTGAAATAAATGTTGCTATTTGACTCAACTCCAACTCCATTCCACATTACTTGATAACTTTAGTTGATATAACTTAGCCTGAAGTCAATAGATACAACTTAAATTCATTACTTAGCCTGAAGTCAGCAGATACAACTTAAATTCATTACTTAGCCTGAAGTCAATAGATACAACTTAAATTCATTACTTAGCCTGAAGCCAATAGATACAACTTAAATTCATTACTTAGCCTGAAGTCAATAGATACAACTTAAATTCATTAGCTGAGTAAACTACATTATGTTGTATGAACATTATTGTAACTTAAATGTCTTAGTTGATTTAACTGCAATCCTAGTGAGTTTAACATTCATTCCTATCAAGATCATTTACATATATCAGTTGTTTTAACTGTAATACTATTATTCAACCTAAATGTAGTCAAATATTTGATTATTTGCTGGTGAAATATATTTTTTCATCCAATACAAACAAGCATTTATCATTAAAACGCTGTGTTGCAAACCTTGAAAACAAAAAGGGTTAAGTAGTGAAAGGCAGCTGTGCGTTCTGATTGGTCTATAAACCCAAAGCTGTTCCGATCTACAGATCCACAATGCCTCACGGATGGACGCATTGTGAGCTTGTAGATTTGCTATTTTCGGTACGTAACACCCTTTCTACGACGGAGCATAGCATAACATGCTGCTCTGCTCTGTAAAAATCAGAGTTGAAAAGAAACGTAGCGAACCTATTCATTCAGTGCATTTAACTTGTAATAAGCCAGAACATGATTGTTCAAGCCGATCCTATCTATGTTCAACAGCAACCACAGTTATGGCCATCCTTCGGTCGTTACAAGGCTAAGATGTAATATGGGCAACTGGCGGCCCGGGGGCCACATGCGGCCCCCACCTTCACTTAATGCGGCCCGCAGGTTAATATTGGAATACTGATATATTATTGATTTCAGCTGTTACAATTCCAAACATGACCCGCTTTAATTACTTCAGTCTATATTAGTAGCTTAATGACTCGTATAAAAATTCGATTGTCTTTTTTATGTCCAATGTATTTGTATTTAAGTTCATAAAGTTAACATAAGTACTGAATGCATTTGTAATTAAATACAAATGTTACTTTTCAGGATTCCAATAAAAAAAAATGCAAAAATAGCCGATCTACAAGCTCAAAACGCGTAGATCGGCTATTTTTGCTACTTGTGTGTGACGAAGCAGAGCATTAATTACGAAAAAAGTCAACATACGGAGATAAGAGGTGTCTGCCCGGCAGTGTATGCAATGTGTCCCTCTGGAGTGAGTGTGGACATAGAGTGGCCCTCTCCATCATCAAAGTTTCAACACCCCTGCTGTAGTATATTGATACACCCAATTTGGACATAAAATACCAATTTGAACATTCAAAAGGACATGCCTAAAAACAAGGCCTTAACACCTCATACTAGATGGCCTATAGAACACATTCCTGAAATTCAACACTCTTATCAACAAACCATCGCTGAGCAGTTGGAAATGCTTGCCAGATGCCACATGACCTTAGCTGACCTCTAGGAGCTGGGGCGTTGTCCTTCCACATAGACATTACAACACTGGAACACACACACACACACACAATTTAGTAACTCATGCACAGAGAGTAGGGATGGGTAGTGGCAAGAACCTCAGGATACTTGGGTCACGATACGATTGTATCACGATATATTGAGATGCAATATATATTGCGATATTCTACAGAATTTACAGAGGTTTTTGGTGGGTGTAAAGTATAAGTGCATTTACTCAAGTACTGTACTTAAGTAAAATTAAGGTATTTTTACTTTTACTCCACTACATCTGAGGAAAATATTGTACTTTTACTCCACTACGATTATTTGAAAACTTTAGTTACTAGTTACTTTGCAGATAGTAGGCCTGACCTTGATTATTCGAATAGTCGACTAATAATGTCGATGGGAGTCTGAGTCGACTGCCAATAACATGTTGCATAACATATTTTTTGCATGATTCGACTGAGAGGTTGGCTGTCGAATCAGACTGATTGGACTGCCAACCTCAGTTGTTTCAACAAAAAATAAATAAATATATTAGTTTTATTTTTTTTGTGGTGTTGCATTAGTCGACTATTAGTCGACTATAGGCAATATTTGGCCAATCAGATTCGACTATAGAAATCCTTAGTCGGGGATAGGCCTAGTGTGGAGTAAGGCATTCACAAATAGTGATATTTAGCATTCAATTTATAACAATAAGAACCATAAAATTGTAAGTCTGAGTTATATTAAAGTAAAAAAGGTGCTGTACATGCGGCAGTAACAAACTAAAACTATTGTAGACCAAAAATAATTCACAAAACTGTTGCTTTTGAAATTAAAGGCAGTATTTGATCTGACCCAATATGAATCAAACAAAATAATAATTCAATTCAACGATCAGTATACTTCAAAATACAAATGAAGAATGATCCAACTCTGATCTTTAGTCCTGCAATGCAAAGTTCTTTTAAATGTCTCCAAAGAGTAAAGTTTCCCAAAAGTATTGTAGATCTCTTTCCGAGAATCCAATAATCCGCAAAGTCAGCAAATAAAAAGGCAATGCATTGCATAAAGAGGAAAAAATATAATCCTCACCCAACCTTCCAAGTCAGGATGCCACATGGGTTCCTTTGTCCAAAAGCTCTGAATTTATTCAGAGCTAAACCCTCAGAAATGTTCCTCGACCAAACTTCTCTCCTTCCAGATCCATAAGTTCTCTGGCCACACCACTCAGTGGTTTATCAATCCCTGATTTTGGTTTAGTATAGCCTTACAAGAGTCTCCTTCTCAAACACCAACAAACATCTTTTTCAATACCTAAAATGGAACCCCCGGCCGCCTCACTTCCTGTACTTTTATAGCTGTTCCTGATACCTCACTTCCTGTGGAACTTTTGCTGCTTTTTCCCCACAGCGCCCCCTATGAGTGAACCGTGTCAACAGAAAATGAATCATGATGGCCATAATCACCTTACACAAAACAAAAAAAAAAACTGTACACTACATTTAGGTGTTAAATATTCAACCTTATCTTAACATATATATTCCCCTGTTATCACCAAGTATGTTATGTTTCTTGTGTATCTTTTTCTTTCAATACTCATCATACCTGGACAGGAAATACATTATTTCACACATGTGGCAGTGTCACATTGGTACTCCAACATCTCAATGTCACTTAAGACTAAGCTTCAAACCTCCCAAAACAAACTGATTCGACTGCTTCTCGGCCTGGGGCCCATGACTCACCTTTCTCCCACTCATTTTGCTAGCCTAGGCTGGCTCAGGGTAGAAGACAGGGTTTAACAACTAAAAATGGGATGGTCTTCAAAATTGTAAATGAAAATTTGCCCGAAATGCCCCCTATACCCACAAATCTGACTAAAATAGTCCAAAAAGTTAGCGACACCCACAGTCACAGAACTAGAGGGAGCGTTAACAACGATCTGGTACCACCCACCCATAAAACAAACATGGGTAAATGCTCCTTCTACAGCACTGCCACCCAGGTTTGGAATAGTCTAACCCCATCCTCAAAAAAAAACAAAACATCCTAACCCTAACCCTAACCCTCAAAAAAAAAAACATCCGGCCAAACAAATGTTGTGTGTGATGTGTTTCATCACATGGGTCCAGAGATCATGTGTGCAGGTTTTGGTGAGACTTGAAGGAAATCTGTAGGAGGAGAAAAAAGTGTGTGTAAAAGGCTTTTGAAAAAGAGCAGATCTACAAGCTCACAACGCATCGCCATGTGACGCGTTGTGAGCTTGTAGATCTGCTATTTTCAAATAGCCAAAGTTTATATAGGGCTGAGGTGGTTATTGTATGTTTTGTAATAATAATCTAAATCTACAAACTAACTAGTAACTAAAGTTTTCAAATAATTGTAGTGGAGTAAAAGTACAATATTTGTATCTGAGATGTAGTGGAGTAGAAGTAAAAGTATAGAAAAATGGAAATACTCAAGTAAAGTAAAAAATCCTCAAAATTGTACAGTACTTGTGTACATGTACTTAGTTACTGTCCACCTCTGCCTAATAGGGTGACCCTAGGGTGTCCATAATGGTGTACATAATGGTGTACCAAAGGAATATCACTTAGCCATGTCTGTATCAAGACCTTGCGTACATTTACTCAAGTACTGTACTTAAATACAATTTCGAGGTATTTGTACTTTTTTGAGTATTTCCAATTTCCAATACTTTTACTTCTACTCCACTACATCTCAGAGGCAAATATTATACTTTTACTCCACTACAATTATTTGACAGCTTTAGTTACTAGTTACTTTGTAGATTTTGATTATTATTACAAAACATACATTAATCACTTCAGCCCTACATACATTTCGGCCATTTGAAAATAGCCTATCTAGGGGGCACGGTGGCGCAGTCGGTAGCCTCACAGCAAGAAGGTCCTGGGTTCGATTCCCGCCGGGGACGCTGTGGGCGCTGGGGGCGTGTCTTCTCCTCCGCGTCATCAGCGCCCATACCCTAGGTGGGGTTGGCGAAAGGGCCTACTCTGTGTGGAGTTTGCATGTTCTCCCCGTGTCTCCCAGGGTAGTTAATACCCTCACAAAAACATGTAGTAATCCTGGTCACTATACCGCCTCCCCCATGACAGCCGGGGCGCCTGATGGAGGGGAAGGGAACTGGTTGGAATAACGTGTTCCTTCCACGCGCTACGTCCAACCAGGAAAACTCCCCCCTGTCAGGTGACAAGAAGGTCAGTTGGCTCTCATGCACTGAAGGAAGCATGAGCTCGGCCCTGGCCTCCCCAGGCTGTGGGGGACTGGTGTAGCGCTGGTGTAGGGCTGGTGTAGCGCCCAGGATCACTTAGGAAATTGGCACCGGGTGAAAAAAAAGAGGGTTACAAAAATCGCGGGATAAAAATTATAGAAAAAAAAAAAGAAAATAGCCTATCTATAGATCTGCTATTTTCAAAAGATTTTTTATACATTTGAAAACTTGTGAAATGGGACATTTCTGCATAATAAGTACTTTCTACTTTGGTACTGTAAGTACATTTTGATACCGATAGTTTTTGTTCTTTTACTCAAGTACATTCTGAATTTCTGACTTTTACTTGTAACAGAGTATTTCTACACTGCAGTATTGATACTTTTACTTAAGTAAAGGATGCGAGTACTTTTTCCATCACACTGCTTGTGACTAAATAATGCGTCCATTGTAAAGTGTTGGACATGTGAGGAGTGTCTTTGATGAGGGACTTACATTGGTGACGCACAAGTCCATGTCGTTCAGGAAGTCAGTCAGGACAGCGGGGGCAGCAGAGTCAGTCACACTCTACAGCAGTGAAAGAGAAAAGTCATTCAGTATAATAAATTATTATTGCTATTTTCATTATTAATTATAATTATCAATCATTATTATTATAGAGTCCTTCCCCATAAACAATACCAACCCTAAACCTATTAGGAGCATTTGGTACGTGTTTGTAACAACCCTAAACCTATTAGGAGCATTTGGTACGTGTTTGTAGCAACCCTAAACCTATTAGGAGCATTTGGTACGTGTTTGTAACAACCCTAAACCTATTAGGAGCATTTGGTACGTGTTTGTAGCAACCCTAAACCTATTAGGAGCATTTGGTACGTGTTTGTAACAACCCTAAACCTATTAGGAGCATTTGGTACGTGTTTGTAACAACCCTAAACCTATTAGGAGCATTTGGTACGTGTTTGTAACAACCCTAAACCTATTAGGAGCATTTGGTGTCATTTCAAAATGATGCTTAAACTACCAAAGACGTTGACAATAGTCTTTCAGCTTCGCAAACGTGGGGAGTTGGGAAAACCAATGAGTCTCTGTCCATGGTGCTGAAATG
>NC_137619.1:7139802-7144802 GCF_963280865.1 Gymnoscopelus braueri | reverse complement strand
GGACGGATGGATGGACGGATGGACGGATATAAAGATAGAGAACAGTTACAACACTGTCAGCACTTTTATATTTTTATAAGAACCCAGAGTGTCACTTAATGGTCACAACCATAGAAGAAGAAGAAAGGACACATGTATATTTCATCACAGAGTGTGTGTGTGTGTGTGTGTGTGTGTGTGTGTGTGTGTGTGTGTGTGTGTGTGTGTGTGTGTGTGTGTGTGTGTGTGTGTGTGTGTGTGTGTCTTCTATTCATTATTCATTACAGAGACATCGTTAAGGTAACAGGTGGAGAAAAGAAGAAATGACAATCATTCATATTTCATCATATTGAAGCAAAACAGAGAGAGAGAGAGAGAGAGAGAGAGAGAGAGAGAGAGAGAGAGAGAGAGAGAGAGAGAGTCATTCGTGCATGAGACAATTTATTCCAGAATTAGTTCAAAAATATATGTAGCAGGGTAGATGGGGGGTTAAAGTGCATATACTCTACAATTTATAAATACTAGTCCATAGCCGGTGATGTGCTCAGTGAAAAGTATTTGCAGAACTCCACTGTTTGAATTGAAAATTCAGATCAAACTAATCTCTCTATAAAAATTATGTCCCATAGTCCAAAATGTACTCAAACAGACCATATACCCATCTAAATGTACTCAAATAGACCATATACCCATCTAAATGTACTCAAATAGACCATATACCTATCTAAAAGTACTCAAATAGACCATATACCCATCTAAAAGTACTCAAATAGACCATATACCCATGCATCGGGGGATATGAGAACCCAAAGCATGTGCAGTGTTGGTTATGCGCTGTGCACAGACAGTAGATCAGGGATGGAAAGTGACTTTATACTTGGTACCTGCAACACTTCCAATACACACGCACGCACTTGCGGCGCCACAGAGAACACACACAAACACCCGCTCATAAACAGTTCCCACACACACACACACACACGCGCGTGCGCGCAAGATTGCCTTTGCCACCCATTGCATTATGGGTGCACAGCTGACCAATAGCTGTGTCACCAGTCTACTGCGTTGTATCTCTGTGCACTAATGTAATGACAGTGTGTGTGTGTGTGTCTGTGTGTGTGTGTGTGTGTGTGTGTGTGTGTGTGTGTGTGTGTGTGTGTGTGTGTGTGTGTGTGTGTGTGTGGGTTCGTGTGTGTGTGTGTGTGTGTGTGTGTGTGTGTGTGTGTGTGTGTGTGTGTGTGTGTGTGTTGTGTGTGTGTGTGTGTGTGTGTGTGTGTGTGTGTGTGTGTGTGTGTGTGTGTGTGTGTGATCATGGGGTAGGATGGACTACCATAAGCAGTAAGCTGACAGTATAATTGGTTCGTGGCATTTCACTTCAACCAGTGAATTCATTCTCTGCTCTGGAAGCCACTTTAACACTGATAATGACTACTGCTAATAACCTCTGTTATAAATGTGTTTAAACTAATGCCCTGAAGGCAGTTACCTGCCAAAACCTTGGTTTGTTTACTCTGCGTCCTATAATAAAATATCACCAGTGTTTGCGTCGACCTTTTCGTCTCTTCAGAACACTATTTAGTTCATTCTGCCGTTGGCCAGCACCACTATAAGGACTGTTGTGTGCGTGTAGCATTCTTGTGCACAGTATAAACTAATAACAATTATGTTATACATGTGTATAAACTAATAACCATTATGTTATACATAACCAATAACCAAAATGTGCACGCTGATGTAAACAAAGGCTGTCTGGGGGTTGGGGGAGGGGTCTCGTCTATCCACCGGAACAATAATATTGTAACCGCGATCGGCCATTTTGTTGCTATCGGCCGTTGAATAAGGCTCGTTTTCACCAAAAAAAGAAGAAATCCGACTAGATGTGTTTTTCTACAACTCATAACATAGGAGTGGACGGAAGTGACGTTTTTTGGGATGATGTCACATCCATCCATTCCTTCGCCTATAAGCTCGTTGGACGGTGCCTCTCGTGCCTCAAGTCGGGATTCGATCCTGGGAGGTTTGGGCTGAAAGTGATAATTAGCGAGGCATTATTATATTATTATATAAAGTCTAATGATTAGTGAGGCATTATTATATTATTATATAAAGTCTAATGATTAGTGAGGCATTATTATATTATTATATGAAGTCTAATGATTAGTAGTGAGGCATTATTATATAAAGTCTAATGATTAGCGAGGCATTATTATATTATTAGAATAAAGTACAATGATTAGTGAGGCATTATTATATTATTACATTAAAGTCTAATGATTAGTGAGGCATTATTATATTAAAGTCTAATGATTAGTGAGGCATTATTATATTAAAGTCTAATGATTAGTGAGGCATTATTATATCATTATATAAAGTCTAATGATTAGTGAGGCATTATTATATTAAAGTCTAATGATTAGTGAGGCATTATTATATTATTATATTAAAGTCTAATGATGTGAGGCATTATTATATTATTATAATAAAGTACAATGATTAGTGAGGCATTATTATATTATTATATTAAAGTCTAATGATGTGAGGCATTATTATATTATTATAATAAAGTACAATGATTAGTGAGGCATTATTATATTATTATATTAAAGTCTAATGATGTGAGGCATTATTATATTATTATAATAAAGTACAATGATTAGTGAGGCATTATATTATTATAATAAAGTACAATGATTAGTGAGGCATTATTATATTATTATATTAAAGTCTAATGATTAGTGAGGCATTATTATATTATTATAATAAAGTACAATGATTAGTGAGGCATTATTATATTATTATAATAAAGTACAATGATTAGTGAGGCATTATTATATTATTATATTAAAGTCTAATGATTAGTGAGGCACACCATGTTAATTTAAATGTAAATTGTGTAAACAAAATTAAGAAATACAAAAAGGAAACCTCAGACTTGTGGATACAGGGAGTCTGGATGTTTAACACTATGTTTTTATAAGGTTTTATGCCAGGGATCGTAACAACAGAACTATTATTACATTAATATTAATAACATATTATATTAGTATTATTATTATGTATCTGTTTGTAACAAAGTGTTTCCATTCCAAGTGCTCATTATACAGTAGACGCGTTTTTTTTAGTTTTTGTGGAAAACACTAAAATGCAAAAAAACTGAAAATCTCCTTTTGTCTTTCAAACACATGCGTCTGTGTGTGTCGACTGCAAAACGTTGTAAAGCGCTGCAAAGTGTTGCAAAATTCATCAGGTTTGTATGTTGGAACATGAGAGCCTTTAACCTGAAACACCACTTCACACCACTCTACTTTATGAATTATTAATTTATTAAAATAAACTCTACTCCTTTATGAATTATGAATGTATTAAAATAACCTCTACGTGTATTTTTCATTATTTATTCATTATGTACGACTGAACTGAACATGAATATATAATGACTCAAAATGAGATGCATGCACACAAACACATATTAAACAATGACACACACACGCACGCACGCACGCACGCACGCACGCACGCACGCACGCACGCACGCACGCACGCACGCACGCACGCACGCACGCACGCACGCACGCACGCACGCACGCACGCACGCACGCACGCACACACACACACACACACACACACACACACACACACACACACACACACACACACACACACACACACGGTTTGACCTTCTCGCCCCGTTGAGGGGCGGAGCACAACCAAAGCATCTCATTCATTCATTCATTCATTCATAAATTAATTCAGATGTTGACAGTTAACACAGAGGACAAAACCATTGCCACTGCCGACGGACGGTGCTCGAGGCAGTGGAGGACTTCAAATATCTCTGGTTTCCTCGTTGCTCAGAGGTCCTTCTGGCCGATCTACACGGTCACAGCTTTTTATTCTGTTCTGGCCCCACAGTGGTGGAATGAACTCCCCACTGATGTCAGGACAGCAGAGTCACTGCCCATCTTTCACCGCAGGCTGAAAACCCACCTCTTCAGGAAACACTACCCAGACCCTTCTCCTCTTAGCCTTGCCTACTTGTTGTCAATTATTTGTACGAGCTCTTGTTTTATTGGATCTTGTTTATTTTGATACACTAATTTGTTTTAACTCTTGCTCATTTGATCTTCCTATTTGTCTCATCTGTTTAAGAAAGTAGGTAGGTAAGAAAGCAATTCTTAGTTGCTTGTTTTAGAAGAGAATGCACTTAAGACTTCTGGTGATTGGTAGTTTTCTTGCCTACCTATGTTAAATGCACAATTGTAAGTCGCTTTGGATAAATGTGTCTGCTAAATGACTGTAATGTAATGTAATGTAATCTCGGGATCTGAGCTGCTTCAACGGAACATGATCTGAAGGTCCGGAGGGCACTTGCCTGGAATGCCTTGCATTGGATTAATGTGCTGCATGAGGCTGAGACATGGACCCTCACAGTGGAGTCAGTACTGCTGTATGGAGGTGAGACATGAACCCTCAGAGTGGAGTCAGTACTGCTGTATGGAGCTGAGACATGGACCCTCACAGTGGAGTCAGTACTGCTGTATGGAGCTGAAACATGGACCCTCACAGTGGAGTCCGTACTGCTGTATGGAGCTGAGACATGGACCCTCACAGTAGAGTCAGTACTGCTGTATGGAGCCGAGACATAAACCCTCACAGTGGAGTCAGTACTGCTGTATGGAGCCGAGACATGGACCCTCACAGTGGAGTCAGTACTGCTGTATGGAGCCGAGACATGGACCCTCACAGTGGAGTCAGTACTGCTGTATGGAGCCGAGACATAAACCCTCACAGTGGAGTCAGTACTGCTGTATGGAGCCGAGACATGGACCCTCACAGTGGAGTCAGTACTGCTGTATGGAGCCGAGACATAAACCCTCACAGTGGAGTCAGTACTGCTGTATGGAGCCGAGACATGGACCCTCACAGTGTAGTCAGTACTGCTGTATGGGGCTGAGACATGGACCCTCACAGTGGAGTCAGTACTGCTGTATGGAGCTGAGACATGGACCCTCACAGTGGAG